>NC_133577.1:81918566-82200373 GCF_964106895.1 Numenius arquata | reverse complement strand
GGCCTTTCCGCCTCCCGCCCGCCCTTGCGACCTGAGGCGCCCGGCAACAGCAGCACCACCCCCGCCCCGCAAAGCAACGGCACGCGATTGGATGGAAGAGGGCGAGGGCAGCCAGCCCGGCCAATGGGAAAGAACCCCCTCGGCGCCGCCCAGCCAATGGGCAGGCCCGCTTTTTGCTTCGCGCGTGAGGGGGGTGTCCCAGCCTATCGGAAGTGCGGCTCGGCGGAGGTGAGGGGTCAGAGGTGAGAGCGGCGGCGGCCCCGGAAGTGGAAGCCCGTGAGCGGCGCTGCCTCCCATTCTCCCGCCGCCCGCGGCGCGCACGAGGGCTTCCCGCCTGCGCTTGCCTGCCGCGCGCCGCCGCCGCCGCCATGGTGAGGGACAGGGGCGAGGGGGGCACGCGGGCAGCGGGAGCTGCGGCCGTTAACGGTCCTGAGGCCGTTAACCGTCCCGGGGCGGGACGGAGTGGGAGGGGCGGGCGGGTCGGTCGACGGCTCTGACCCACTGCTCTCCCCGGCAGAGCCTGCCCCTCAACCCCAAGCCCTTCCTGAACGGGCTGACGGGGAAGCCGGTGATGGTGAAGCTGAAGTGGGGGATGGAGTACAAGGGCTACCTCGTCTCCGTCGACGGCTACATGAACATGCAGGTGAGGGGCGGGGGCGGGGCAGGAGCCTCCCCGGGGTTCCCGGTGAGGCGCCTGGGGCGGGCTTGCGTCGGGCCCCGGCGCCTGGGAAGCGGGGGGGGGCAAAGTGGGGAACTTCCGAAGGGTTGGCGGTGGGAGCGGGGTCGCTGGGCCGCCCCCTGTTCGCTCGCTGCAGGCCAAAGCCGCCGTGCGCTTTGCGAAGCTGCTGCTGTTACAATCGTTCTGAGTCTTGCTGCTTTTCTTCCCAAGCTCGCAAACACAGAGGAGTATATAGACGGCGCGTTGTCTGGACACCTGGGTGAAGTTTTGATAAGGTAATTAGGATACTTATGGCAGATGCAGGGTTGCTTTAAATCTTCTTACCACATGCGTTAAAACTTGCATTGCTAGATGCTGTGTTTTTTGTCTAACTAAGATGCTGAGTGTTAAAGTAACTCTTACATGAAGTCTATGAGATCCCTTCTGAGGGGAGGAAAAATTAATTTTGAAATATTTTTAAAGTGCTGTTTGCAATCCCTGTTTCAGATAACTAAATAGTTTAGTTTTCCAGATTATTGTATATCTATTGATCCCTTGGCATTAGTAGAGTATATTAGTATATTGCTACTGAAAGTGTTTTGCGTGCTTGGAGATTAGACTTGACTACAACCGTTCACCCAAAAGTAAACACTGCTTGTACTTCAGCACTTTAACACTTTAACATTGTGAACCAGTTACCGCTTTTATAAACTTGGGGTTTTTGCAATTGTTATGAACCTCGTGGAAAGCTGAAAAGGACAACAGCAGAAATTCCTTATGCAGCATTTGGCTGTTGCCAGGCTACACTCAAGCAGGAAAACGCTTAAAGCAGTGTATACAAGGGGTGGAAAATGAAAATACTTACAGTTAAGGGAACTCTTTGTTTTTATTTACAGGTGCAATAATGTTTTGTACATCAGAGGTGTGGAAGAAGAGGAAGAAGATGGAGAAATGAGAGAATAGGTGTTTTGTATATCTGGAAATAAACTTTTTTCTTTTTTTTTTTTTTGTTTTTTCATAGTTTTGTAATAATGTGCTTACTTTTTTTCCATTGCATTTTAGTATGGGGAATTTAACTCTTGAAAAGGTCTCTAATCTTCCGTTGGCATCCAAAAAACTAATGCTGGAGGAACAGACAATTATTTCAATTTCAAATTGAAAATATTAGAATGAAAAGTGAATACTGAAAAAACAAACAAATGAAACCCCCACAACTTTTAAGTATTACCTATGTCAACAAATGCTATTATTGCCAAGGGAAATACCTGCATTTAAGTGATTCCTGGAATAAATTAAATCTTCCAAGTTGCATACTCCGAAAGAAAATAGATGGTTCGTTCATGTATTACTCAGTTTAGCATCAATGACAGTGCTCTGCTATGAGGTATTCATACTGAATATAGATGAGCGTGAAGCAGAAGGGAAAGAACGTTTCAGCCTGTGTATGTGACTTTCTTGTGTTGTTCTAAGCTGCATTGCTGAGCAGAGTGAAGGAGCTGCAGGAATAGCCTTTTCTCTTCCTATTGATGATAAATACGGGCTGTGGAATGAGCAACAGGAAAAGCTTTTAAAAAATACCCTGATGTATTTACTGCAGACTGCTGATATTTTGGTAATGATTCGTTCAGCTCTAAATTGGTTAATTAAGAGGATGCAGCTATAATGCTTTGTAGCCTTGTTTCAGAAGAAACTAAGTGTCACCTCTAAGAAGAAAAACTTTAAGTCATTTTCAGTATTTGCAGGAACCTCATTCTTCATGGTCTGCTCTGCTTTAGTGGCTGAAGGCTCTGAACAAAATGCCAGTTATTTTCCCATCTGAAACACAGGAAAATGTGGCAGTCTATATAGTTCACAGTCTGTATGTAGTTACGATATAAATACACTTAGTCTTTAAACCTGCTCATAAACTATTTGGAAATAGTTGTGAAGATTTCACTGCAGGTGAGATGTGGAGATCCATTACACCCCAGCATCTCCAAGAAATATTCTGCTGCTTTTGTGTCACGAAGCTTGAAGTGTGGCTCTACAATTGCTACTAAGGAGGGACAAATTTGTGTCCACCTGGTAGCCAATATCCACACAAACAAAAACCTCCTGGCAGCTGTAAACATCCATAGGCTTCGATGTCATTAATAGAGTTAAGGTGATACACTGCAAAATGGGAGTGTTGCTTTCCCAGTCTCTGTCATAAAAAGAAAGTCTGTCTTTGTTACCAGGCATCTGGAATGTTAAATGTTTTGGCAGAAACATAACCATGTTTTCAAATGTTTACTTTTAAGCGTTAAGGCTAACTGAATGTCCCTTACCTATCAGCATTTCCTAATGAAAGGCCATTGCTCTGCTGAGCTGAGACTCCCTGCTTGGGCCTCTGATGGAGTGAAGAAGCGCTACCTGTGAGATATGGTTTGGAGAGGCATTCTGCAACCAGAGACCAGGCAGCTAGAGGTAGACTTTGTGAATGTAAATTACAACCATTGTATTACTTTGGCCCTTCTCTTGTCAGTAATTGCTTACCACAGTGCTGGCGTCAAACACAGACATATTATCCCTGTTCTACACATGGGGAAAATAAAATTTCTCCTTTATCCTTCTGTCCTCTCAAGCTTCACAAAAGCTAAAAATTCCTGTGGTCCTGGCCTGTTGTAAATGTGGGGAGGGCCTCTTTGTCAGGGAGCGTAGTGATAGGATAGGAGGGGTAATGGTTTTAAACTCAAAGAGGGGAGATTTAGATTAGATACTAGGAATAAATTCTTTACTGTGAGGGTGGTGAGACACTGGAACAGGTTGCCCAGGGAAGTTGTGGGTGGCCCACGCCTGGAAGTGTTCAAGGCCAGGCTGGATGGGGCTTTGAGCAACCTGCTCTAGTGGGAGGTGTCCCTGCCCATGGCAGGGGGGTTGGAGCCCTGTAGCCTTTAAGGTCCCTTCCAACTCTAACCATTCTATGATTCTATGGTCGTAGAGTAGAAAAGGGAGAGGAAGGGACCCTTTTCTGCTCTTTGCAGACTTCAGCACCCCCCTCTTAGACATTGTCTCTCACTAAGCGTGCAGAAGATTGACAGGAGAGGTGACAGGTAAAGAGCCACTTTATACCTGTAAGATGTGTGTTGTTACACTCTGTAAGGATAAAATTCAGTTCTGTGCACTAGGCTTTTCCAAGAACCAAGGGCAGGTTCTGATTTAAATCCTTAGAACAGGTGAAGGTTTTATGGTCAGTAAGATAGGCAGTGAAAGATGGTTCTTTACAGAGCTGGTGGTCTTTGCTGAAAAAAACCAAACAAAAAAAACCCCCCAACCACCCCCCCCCCCCCCCGCCTAAAACCCCTACAGTGAAGGGGGAAAGGAGAGCTTGTGTGCACCTGTGTCCTGTTGCAAGTGAGAATGCAGCCACATCCAGACACAGGAACTGGTATCTTTCTCACATCTGTCCTTATGGCCAAAGCTCGTGGTTCTTCGCAGTCAGCGATACACTCAAGACAATTAGAGTTCACAGCGTTTTGTCTCTTTGCAAGGATAAGATTTAGGGTCTTCTCAGCTAAGTTGTATGCTGTTTTCTTTGGCTAGGACCACCTGTTTAGAAATGCACCCCATTTTCTGCCTGGGAATTGCTGGAGCCCTGTACTCGCTATGGACGTTTAAAGGGAGAAGAAAGCAAAAAATCCACGTCAAGAGTAAATATTTGCTCTCTGCCTCTTCCCTCCGGATTCTGTAGGGGGCAGCAAAATCACACAAACCTGTTGACCGTGGACTTTGATAAATTAATATCTGCCTGGATAAATTAATGCCTGCCTGAATATCCAGTACAGTGAAAGGTGTTATGATCCCTCAGGGGCTGGTCCTGAGTTGCTGGGGAGGTGATGGATGCTGGGGAGCTGATGGATGCTAACAAGGTGATGGATGCCGGGGAGCTGATGGATGCCAGGGAGGGGGAACGTGGGCAGACAAGTGCTCCCAATTCAGAAGCTCCTGTTTTCTTAGCAAGGGGAAATCTCCAGGTGGTGCAATCCGGGCAGAGCACTCCAGGAATCCCCAGCTGGCAAAACTGGTGCTTCAGAGCTTATCATAAACCAGCACCACGTATGGCTGTTGTCACGTTGCCCCGGACCTCAGCGAGAGCAGCACCCCTCGCCTAGCACAGCAGGCTGCCACCAATTCACTCTTAAAGGCCTGTAGCTTTTCCAGCCCAAATTTCTGCCAAGTGATGGTGGCCACTGCCACCCACATCACCCATGCCCCACCCATCATCCCGCCTGCCCCCCTGCTTTGCTTCCCACTCCCATGCCTCCCCCCTCTGTTGGGAGGCTGGTTAGCAAAGACCAACCCGGGCAGGGTGAGGGTCAGGCCCGGCCCGAGGCCAGGGCAGGAGGACTTTGGAGGAGGGAGGACTTTGAGCCGAGCGGCGTCCCTGTTGCAAGCCATGGCGGGCCGGCACCGGCTCCTGCTGGAGAACGCCCAGCAGCTGGTGCTGGTCTGTGTCCGGGGAGAGGAGTACCTGCGGCGGGATGGAGCCGCCAGCCTCGCCCTGCTGCCGGGGGCCAGCTTAGTGGTGGGACTGTGAGTGTGGGGGGCTGATGGTGGCAGGGGGTCAGGGGGGCGTAGGGGCTGATGGCGGGAGGGAGTTGGGGGATCGGTGGGGCTGATGGCAGGAGGGGGCCGAGGGGCCGGCGGGGCTGGGTGATGGTGAGAGGGGGTCGCTGCGAGCTGCCCCCCCGCCCCACCAGCCCGCTCACCAGCTGCCGAGCTGCCTGGGTCCGGGGCTTGCCCTGGGACCGCAGCCATCTGCCTGCATGGAAACATGCCTTCAGAATTTGGGTTATTTCACAGTCTATATCATGATAACTTCCGTTATCATGCTGTGTCCATGTTATCATGCTGTGTCCAGCCTCATGAGGATAACTTCTAGCCCAGTGTTGATCATAACTGCTATCCTCTTCTGCCTCTCTGCTTTGTTTCTAGGTGAACTGATATGAACTAATAACAATCCTTTAAATAATTCGTGTAACTAATGAAATTATAGTTAATAATCAATGTATATAATTATATCTCTCCCATTTCTAAATGCTCTAACTGCTATTTGCCTCTTAAAAATTTATTCGTGTAGCATGGAGATACTTCCAGTGAAGTACCCGTGATGACTCCTGGTTACTATTCCAGTGGCTTGAAAAGAGCTGGAGAAAGACAAGGCTGAAAGGACAGAGGTGCCACTTGCGCCCCAGGAAGCTCCTGTTAAGTAGGTGGGGTGGATGGAGTTCCATGCATGGCCGGAGGGGATCCCTCCAGTGCAGTGTAGGGTTCCCAGGACCATCCTCAAGCTCCACTAGGAGGAAATTGCTGCTGAACTGAAGATCAGCCCCAAAGAGATTTATCCCTGTGGCTTCCATGGGCACATGGGTATGAGTCAGGTCCAGGCAGTGGACACTGGTGATGACAGTTTGATTTCCATGAGAAGGGTGCCCTGCAGATACTTCCTGGAGGAATGCTGTATATTTGCTGATACGCAAGAGAAAAACAGTGTTGCCTAGCAGAAATCAGAACGAAAGAGTTCCAAGGTATCGTCTTGAGGGATCTAAGCAGAGGACATGACAAGTGTTATGGCGAACAAGATATCCATGGCATTACCCCATCATTTTCTGTGCATCTGTAAGATTAGCGAACCACCTCCTGTCTGCATCTTCAGTCCTGCTGAAGGTCCCTGCCCCTGCTTTCAGAGAGTTGCTGCTCCAGGAGCTCTCTCAGTGAGCGCCTGACTTTCCAACAGGCTCACACTGCCTTTCTTCATTATCTGTTGTTTGCAGAGATGGCTGCATCAAAGCTGTGGGCCAGGCAGATGTTATTCGCAATCAGTTTTCAGGAGCAACATTTGAAAGAATCATTGACTGCTCTGGGAAGTGTGTCTTACCAGGTAGGTGTATTTTTTCATAATGATACAACACCGAATGGCAGCAAGTGCTTAGAGACAAAGTAAATATGTGTTGAACATCCCTCTGCCCTTTTTCCTCTGTATTCAGTGCTGATGTGGTAACACCTTGTGTTGAGGGGCAGAGTATCGTAGCTTCCTCGTTGGGAGTGCTGCAAGGAGAAAATTGCAGCATTTGGGATGGGGATTTTTTTTGGCTTCATGGTAGAGCTCTGTCCCCTCTTGTTTCATCTGTTCCCCTGTGTCACAGATCACAACAGTAATGCAGCTGGCCTACCTAGTGACTTTTCAGCTTCACAGCTCTTTTTCTCCACCCTTTCCGTCCATCAGTCGTGGGCTCAGCCTCTCCGTCCTGCCCGCAGGCAGTTGGAGGCAAAAGGGCAGCACAGAATTTTAAGTCACATACTCTGCAAATTTATCTGATTAAAAAAAAACACCCAACAAACCGGGCAAATCTATTGCATGTTAAACTTTGAAGTGGTATTATCGCATGAGCTGTTAGACCACTGTTTTGTTTGCAATGGCCTTGGGCGTTCAGTAATGTTGGTTTCACAGCTGGTAGAAAAAGCTCCTGCTGGATTAAGTGGACTTTTGCAAGAGTAAGTGCTACTGTACTAAGCCCAGTCTAAGCACTTTGCTCTTTTTAAAGAACGCAGACTTAAAGTCCGATGAACTCTTTCAAAGTCTGTCGTTTATAATTTCTTCCACAGTTTGAAAATGTCATCAAAACAACATGAAAAACTCAGCAACTGATGCACTTACCTAGAGACACTTTAGGTGTCACACCTAAAAAAATGGAAAGTTAATAACTATAGTTAATAGTTTCTTTTTGAAGAAAATCCTAGATTTTTGTCTGGTTGGAATTTTCTTTTTCTCTAACCAATAGAGGCTTTATAGGGGAGCTTCTGCTGTCCATTTCATTTGTTTGCACGTTCATAAGCTTTTCTTTTACACAGTGAAATGACCTGAGTGTGTATTTGCTTTGTTTTCTTTAGGCCTGGTAGATGCACATACACATCCAGTGTGGGCTGGTGATAGGGTCCATGAGTTTGCAATGAAGGTAATAGCATAAGATTACACAGCTGGATTTTTCTTCCTCTTTTTTTTTTTTTTTTTTTATGTGTAACTATTTCTACTTTCTAGCGACTCCCATCTTTCATCTGTAGAAAAATACATAATTCCTGTCAGATAATCTAACTGAGGGAGGAGGGATGATACTGGTAGGCTGAGAGGAGTGTAGCTGCAGCCTTTGCCGCCAGCCTTCATATATTTTTGCATTAATTGGAACAATACAGCAGTGCTGCCTTCTGTTACCATCTAAATCTTGATTTTTTTTCTCTTTTTTTCCACATAATGAATTTTTGAACTAGAGATAGGTTTTCCCCTTGGGCTCAGAGGGAAGCAAATCTTTGGAGTAATTCTCTTTATGTCGCTTCTTACATCATTTCTTCACTTAAGTGGAGGGGAAAGACAAGGGGGAGGGAGGAAAAGTTAATGTGGATTTTTTTGCCCCTTCTTTTTCTGTCTCACTGCAGACACTTCAAGGAACTTTCCAGACTCCCTTGGATTGAAAATGCACATTTAATAGCTAATTGTATGGCGGGGGTTGGTTTTCGTTTTCTTTTTTTCCCCAAGCTGGCAGGTGCGTCCTATATGGAGATCCACCAGGCGGGGGGAGGAATACATTTTACTGTGGAACACACTCGGAAAGCCTCGGAAGAAGAGCTGTTCAATACTTTCAAACACCGACTTGAACGCATGCGCAGAGCAGGTTCTACCTTGGTTGAGTGCAAGAGTGGATATGGCCTAAACTTAGAAACAGAGCTCAAAATGCTCAGGGTGATTGAACGCGCTAAGCAATCCATGGATATTAGCATTTCTTCAACGTACTGTGGAGCTCATTCTGTGCCGAAGTAATATGACTTGATTTTTCTTGCTCTTGTTAAGTATTACTGCTTTGCATTGAAAATTGACTGTTGTTTTCAGAAAGGTTTCTTCTGCCCAGCCCTCCTAAAATATAACTTATTTGAAACAATAGACAGTATTTACAGAAGGCTCTCCTAAATTTTAATTTGAAGGAACATGGGGAAGTATTATTTAATGGCTACTAAATGCCAGCATAAGCTTAGCACAGAATCCCTGCCTCCAGCTGATGCTCACACTGAACATAACAGGGATTACAGAGTTTCCTGTAGACAGTTATTCTGCTTGGGTTTGCTGCTACCCTTCAAGCTTAGTCTCTGCCATGAGCTTTTATTTTGACCAACTAATAAAAAAAAATATTGTGTTTAATCCTTATATACCTCAGTAAAAAAAGCTTAATTATGCTTCCATGCAATGAAGAATTGCATACATCTAATAGGTATGAGATGAGTAGAAGATTAAAGTAAATGTGCTTAATCACAACTATTTTAATGGCTGAAGTACACATACCATAACAAGCCTTTCTCACTTTGACCTTTTTTTTCCCTCCTATGATGAAAATAACATCTTCAAGTTACCAGATTTCATTGTATGAAAGAATTAATGAGGAGTTTTAGCTAGGTAGGTGTATGTGAAACATATTTTTGACAGATGAAGCAGTAGGCTGCCACAAAACAAGGCATGTGAGATGGAGGCAGGCCTATCATCACAGGGATACTGTGGCAATATTTAAGAGACGCTTATTAAAAGAAAAAAAAGCATACACCAAAAAAAAAAAATTACTACTTCTGGCATTCAAGAAAACATGACCTAGAAAAATTCATTTGCAGTCTAATTATTGTGTATTCGGGGCAGGACGGGAAATTATCTTTTGTTAGTGTAACTATTCAAAAGGAATCCTTTTGGAAGGATGGTTGAGATAAAGGCAACTAAAATCTGCTGAAAACACCAAATATTTATTTCAAGAAGTTTTACTAAAATTTGGAGGACTTAATGGTAAAATATAATTGAGGTTTTACTGCAATCTATATATATTTCTCAGCCCTTCCTTCCCTCCTCCCCTAAAACGTCTTAGGAGAAATTCAGTCAAAATCCCAATAGTCTTTCCCACCAAAAATATTTCAAGCATTTCTATAAACTAAGGAAATAAATTCCAACATTCTTACAAACCTATCAAATCCTATGTTTTAGAAAGACAGGTGTACTGCCTCCTTCTCTGCAAAGTTCTGTCCCCACTGATGCACATTAGGCATAACAAAATACAGGTAGTGAAGATATTGTATTGTAAGTAAGGAGAAAAGGTAGTTGGGGATTTGAGGAAATTTCCTGACGAAAATAGTGAATTATCTGTATTTTCCAGTTGGGCCTTCTTAAATCCTCTTCTCTTTTCATTCCAATGTTCATGTCTACAATATTTTGTTTGAATTTTCTGCTACCCTTCAAACTTAGTCTCTGCCTCAGATGTTTATTTTGACCAGGAGGAATTCTGTGGTCCTTCCCTGTTCTGAGGCCAGATGTTCAGAGCCATAGTTATCAGCCCTTGGCTGCCTCCTGAACATCTGGGCCACTAGCATGCTGAGCAAAGCATCCCGCCTTTTTGAGCTCTGACTTTAAACTCTCAATTTCCTGCAGCTTCAGTAACAGTGGAGGATCGTAAGGGGAACATGTTGCCCACAGGCTTGGGGCTGGGAATTGCTCTTTGATATTATTTATGCAAATGAGATGATGATCTTGTGGATTCTAGAAGTTGTTAAACAGACATCTTCCAAGTCATTTAAGCTCATGTCAGTTTTCTTTCACCATTATATTCCACAGAACTGTGCTGCAGTTCAGTTACGCATAAATCATACAAACAAAAGAGTAGGATTGGTTTAACTATTTTTATTTAAATCTTCTTGATTTATGTAGGTCTTAAAATGTAATTCCTTTTTTTTGTGGTAGGTACTTAATGGCAACTCTTGACTAGATAGCCATTAAAAGTCTAGTAATTTTCTGATGATTTTGAAATGATTATACTCATGCATATTTGTTACTGCCAATCTGCTAACATTGAATCAATTTAAAATCCTTCTACTTAATGTAAAACAAGAGGGCAACGTTATGTGTGCTCACAAAAAAATGCAGCTTAGACCCCTGCGGGGCTGCTGCCGAGGAACTTTGTGAAGTCCTTGCTCAGCCATTCGCTTGCTTGATTCTTACACTTGGCTTAATTTACTGTTGCAAGTCTGAGCTCTTACAGCAGAAGCATCACCAGAAAGTTCAGTTAATTGATAAAGGTGTCAGCTCATCTATGTTGCCAAGTCTTGCAATATGTGGCTTGTAAAGCTTCAGTATGTGAACTCTTCAAAGGAGCTTTGCTCCGGACTTGCCAGCAATGGTTATTCTTCTTTTCCCACCTGGAAATTAGCTGTGGGCAGATGTTGAGAACTTGCTGCGTGTGTCTGTTCATGATTTCTAGGTGTATGGTAATTCAGCCTGATTTTCTACTTCTAGAAGGCAACATTGACACATGATTCAAGCTGACCCTGCTCTGCAACCAGGGGTTGGATCAGATGAGCTCCAGAGGTCCTTACAACCACAGTTATTCTGTGGGACTGTGATACAGTGCATTGGTGATAGGCAGTACGTACCGAAGCATGCGCCACATGGTGCAGGCTACTTTCCTCTGAGCCATCCTAGAGAAAAATAAGGCTGCTCTGTTTATAGTGATCCTTGTTCCTGTCCATCACTATTAAAAATATTTCCAGCCTCAGAACTCCCAGTTCTTTAGGAAATGAACCTAAAAAGCTCATAGCAGGGGGCAGAAAAATAACTGCTCTATCATCCTTCGTGTCATCATTTTGAATCAAATTCATGATTTTGAGGATGTCTCATTCTTTTCTTTTTTTTTTTTTTTTTTTTTTTGATTGGCAAAGCTTCACTGGGCCCTTTTCATCTTGAGGGAGAAATTTTCAAAGTGATTTCCTGAGCAGAAGTCTCTTGCCTTAGAACAATGACAGTTTTGAATTCTTGGGCATTATGTCCCCCCAAAAAAACTGAAACCAAGACATTTCCCTCTGCTTTGTCTTGGCTCTGGTCCTAATCTTTCAGTCCAAATTGCTCCAAAGGCTGCAGAGTAAAAGAAGAAAAGGGAGAAGGCTTGGCATGGTAAAAGCCTGAGAGACCTCAGTGGCTGTTTCAGTGACAGCTGAACAAAAGAAGGGCCACAGGCTGGGTTCTGCTCTGCTTTATGATGGCACAACCTGTTTGTAAATCAGAGCAGAACATGGCTTCTTGAATTTACTGCCCCTGTAAAGCTCCCAACTCTCCCACGTATAGCACCCATAGAATGCCAGTCTGCGCATACCTTGCAGTGCCTGAAATGAGGATTGAGACGTCACAGGCATTTAGCTGCAGTATGTCACTTATCTTTACATCTTAAAATTGGAAAATACTAACTCAACTGCATATTTTGGGATTGTTCACTCTTTGAAAGGCATTTACTGATCTCTCCTGGGTTATCTTTGTGTAATAGAGGGTTCATAAATGGTTCTGACTTTGGCAGATGGAACCTCAGGAGGCCCCTCTGATTTAGAAAGAGTTATCTTGCTATCACTCTGCATGATATAAAAGGAGGAGAGGTCAATTTAAAATATTTGTGCTGCACATCCCCTTTGAGCTTTGATACTTGCATAAAAATATTACATTTAAAATATTAATATTAAAAATATTACGTTTAAAGTATTTAAATAATCATTTACGTATTTAAAATGTATTTATTCTAAAACACAGTATAAGTAGGTCAGAATATATGAATAGGAAAGCAGAAGAATTTGTTTTAATATTCCCATTTCTTGGTTAGCATCCAAGAAGGTAACCTTATAAAAAATATTTAGTAATACAATCTAATATTCTTTGAATTGAAAGTATTTAGTGTTTGAGAGTACATGAATTACAGTAGCTTTAAATTTTTTAGTCTGAAGGTTTTGAGTGATTTGTATTTGCATCATTTTCTAAATAATCTTGTAATTGCATGTACAATTTGGATGTTTGCCAGACTTCAAGGGTGTTATTCTTACGGGTCTGTAACATTTTCTTTTCATTAGGGGGAAAACTGCTACTGAAGCCACAGATGACATTATCAATAACCATCTCCCTAAACTGAAAGAACTCAAACTAAGTGGTGAAATACATGTTAACAATATAGATGTGTTCTGTGAGAAGGGAGTCTTTGATCTGGATTCTACTAGGAGAATTCTTCAAGCTGGAAAAGATATAGGGTTACAGATTAACTTCCATGGTGATGAACTCCATCCGATGAAATCTGCTGAGGTACGTCTTTCTCAACATTCAGTTAAGCCATTTTTGCTTTTTGCTTTGCATTTGTGAGAGCTGAATCTTTGAAAGAATTGCAGTTTTCAAAACCAAGGTTTTCTTTTCTAAGACTTTATAAAATAGACCATTCATAGACGTCTATTCCTATCAGATGACAGAAAGTGCAGCCCTTGTGTGGCTTTGGAGTTAAGGACATGGGAGGAAGCCTTGACCTCTGGGACTAACACGCACTGCCTAATCAAACATTGACTTTGCTTATCTTTTACGTGGGATGCAGATGGGGAAGGTGGATATCCGTGAACCCAAGAATGACAAAAACATGGTTTCTATGCAACTTGAAAAATCTTTTTTCCTTAAATCTCCTGTTAGCAGCAACAAGTCAGATGTGCAGTGATCACACTCAGAGGGATGGTTTAGTCAAGAATAGGCTCCCAAATGTCTTGATAAAGAAAGTCACTGAGACCATGTGTTACCATCATTTACACATTGCTTCTTTCCTGTGGGATCAAGTTACTCTCTGCTGTATTTAAAAAAAACAACACAGAAACAAAACAAAAATCTGATTGATCACAAAAGCCTTTTTGGTGCTTCACCGTTGAAGGCAGCAGTTGCAGTACTAGTTCTGCAGCCAGTGTCAGTTTTGTCAATCTTTGTCTGCTGGATGCTTTGTGAACAGGAATGGATAATGGTTTTATCCATAGCTATCGCATAGTTTGCATGTTAGTCTTTTAAAAACAGCAATAAAGGTGCACTTCCACTTGGTGGATGGTTAATACCCCTTTTGTCTCTGCATTTTTTTTTGTTCTTTCAAGCATTTGTTATTTTTTTTTTCTTGTAGCTAATTTATATTAATAGTGAATTGTCTCCTCCAGTCATTTGATAACAACACTGCTTTACCGAATTAATTGAGAACAGTGAGTAATTTTCTTGAAAATTTGCTTAGCTTGGAGCTGAACTAGGAGCCCGGGCTATCAGCCACCTGGAAGAAATTAGTGATGAAGGTATCACAGCGATGGCAAGAGCTAAGTGTGCTGCTGTCCTTTTACCAACAACTGCCTACATGCTAAGGTAAGGCCACTAGATGGGAGGAAAACTTTTCTAACAGCAAAACCATGCTTGTGGTTTTAGGATCTTTTAGTGTAAAAGCATAAGCTTGTGTCTGTGCCTTAAGGATCAGGCTGGATCAGGGAAGGCAATCACAAACACAAAGAGCTGAATGAGCCTACTCATTTCTTGGTTTTGGTGGGGATCCTCAAAAATGAAGCAATTCCCTACTTCTGAGAAGTCTCACAGTAGATTTTGAGTGGTTCAGTCAACACTGGAATTTAAGCCTTATGACAGGCTAAGATGATAATCAGGCATTTGTTTAAGAATAAAACTGGACTGTTTTTCTTTAATCCATTTGGACTGTGAAAACTGAGTTGGCTTCTTTTCAGGTAAATTTTATCTGCAATGTATGTATGGGCTCTCTTGCAGAAGGTTTTGCTGTGAAATGAATCATTTGGTTATCAAAATTGCTGAAAGGCTGTGGGTAGCATTTTAAAGCTCTCATCTGATTTTACCCAGGCAACACTGAGATATCTTTTACATTAACATTGTTAAGTGAGAAAATCCTCTAATGTATACAAAGTAAATTCACAGCCTCAACATATTATTTTGAATTGCCAGGAGAATCGGGAAGGGACGATTGCATTGCCTATGTCACTGCTCATATTTGGGAAACTGTCCTTGAAGCTATAAGGACTAAGAAATTACTTTTTTGCGAAATTAAGATTTTCACCTTGTAAATCCTTAAGCAGCTGAGATCTGGCTAAATATCAGAATTTCAGTGGCCTGGAGCCTGATGCTTGATACTGGCTGCTGCCACAGGCTATTACTGCAAAAGCAGTGCATCACAGTTCCCATGTCTGCTGTCCATACAGTGACAGGTAGAGACCCAAGAGGAGAATTTGACCTTTTGTCTCCAAAAGGATGAGTGCGACTGAAGGCATGAGTGCAGCCAAACCGAGTGATGACTTTTGCTCTTGTAATTCATCATGTAATAACTAAGCGAGTTGTGCTGACAAGTGTCTTTTTCCCACTAGACTGAAGCAACCTCCAGCTAGAAAAATGTTAGAAGAAGGAGTTATAGTTGCTCTTGGCAGTGACTTTAATCCTAACGCGTACTGTTTTTCAATGGTAAGCCATTCCTCATACTTAAACCAACACAAAATTATGAAATCTCTTACCTGTACAATTTGTATATAGGTATTTGCACACTTTAAACGGTCCTTGTGTCTGCAAAGGGAGCTGTGTGCCCAGCTTAGACAATTGTTCATGCTTATTTATGTGGGTTGGTAGCTTTTGCCAGAAATTCTTGAAACCAGAAGGGCTTCTATTCTTCATATGCACTAAAAGGCTTATAAAAAAAGGCTCTCAAAGTTCCTGATTTTAGAGTTCTCATTTTGGAGTTGGCAAGATTTACATCATTCAGGACAACTCCTTCTGTTGCACAAGGAGGGAGGAGAGTGCTTAGGGATCTGAGGCATGAACAGCTTGATTCGTGTTACTGGTAACTCCCATTTTCCACTTAACTTGCCTGCTAGCCTATGGTGATGCATCTGGCCTGCGTAAACATGAAGATGTCAATGAATGAAGCACTAGCAGCTGCCACCATTAATGCAGCTTATGCTCTGGGAAAATCGGACACGCATGGCTCCATAGAGACTGGCAAGCAGGGGGATCTTGTTATCATAAATTCATCAAGGTTTGTTCTTCCATTGTTGTTTGAAATGTGATTTAACATAAGGGGCTTTGTTTTTTAACATATTGTGAATAGGGGAGAGGTTAGTGAATTCCCTGTGAAGTTATTTTCACCTGAAACAGGGACACTGCTAGCATTTTAGACCCACTTTCTGTCACCTTAATCACTCGAGTTGGAAAATAAAGCCTAAAAATTTTAGGGCTAATATTACAAAGAATCCATGTCTAATTACAAATTATCTAAAGATAATACCTGTTTATTTTGTGGAAGGAATTCTCTACTGATTTGTACATTAACTCGCTGTATTCCTGCAACAAGTTCCTTCAACATGTAAATATGGAATAGTGTTTTCCGATGGTTCAAGCAAATCTTTTGTAATTGCCAGGTATACTAGGTATGTGATCTGCTTTTATGCAAGTCTGGATATTCTTAAACATCTTGTCCTTTTAGGTGGGAGCACTTGATTTACCAGTTTGGGGGACATGAAGCATTGATCGACTATGTTATAGTTAAAGGAAAAGTCGTCTATCAAAATGAGAGGTGTGGAACAATGAGCAGTTACTGAGAGAAGACAGTAATTTAGGAAGCTACTATAATCAAATTGCCATGGAATATTTCAAGACAACAGACAAATCAGATTTATATTTACTGGTCAATTGCTTGCCTGCTCACCTTACTGGCCCTCTTATTCAAATAAACTTTACCAAGCATTACCCATCAGGTGCATCTTCATGTCTGTTGTCCTCCACTGCATAAAAATAACTTTGAATTGTATCTATTTGAAATAAGACAGTTTCCAAAAAATGTTTTCCTATACAATTTTAATCTATAAAATTATTATACTTGAGAAAAACAACCTCAAACAAAAACCTTCTAGTGAGTGAAGACGTTTGGCTCCAGGTAAGATTTATTGGGAAGAGTGACGTTAAGGGGCCAGGGGCTCAGGCATGCACATTTGGAATGGCCCTTGGTGGTGCTGGGAGGTCACAGCATCCTGAGGAAACGTTCATAACTCTCGGGTCTGCTCAGTCTCAAACTCAGCAGATACCAGGAACCACAGTCATGCACATGTGAAGCACAGTATCTTACATCTCAAAATACCAGGTCTCCTGGTTTCTGGAGTCTTGAAACTCAGTGTGAGGCAGCGTCTGGGAGCCCAGCAAGGTGCTGCTTATCAGCTGATCTGCAACATCTTCCCTTCCTGAGGAACCTGCAGCTCCTTCGGGGCTGTAGAGGCACAAGAAGAAGGAGGAGAGGAAAATGCAGTCAGGTACACCACTCACTGGGCTGCTGAAAGTTGGAGTGCACTGTAAGTTAGAGGCTGAATCAGGCCTACTGATGGAAATTAGTGATGCCAAAACCGTACAGTTTACTCTTAGAGGCAGGTAGCCCAGGGAGGTCTGGTAAGTACAGCCAACCTCTCAAAATTTCAATTACCTTGAAATTTAAAAGAGGATCCCATGCAGTGTCATACCACTGTTCCAAAAAAAAAGACCTGATTTCATTTATTCTAGGCTGAATCTGAAATAGCATGAGAAAAGTTAATTCATGGAAGTTTAAATGTGCTTCTGATGATGAGTATGAGTATGACAGCTCCTACTCAGAACAATGTCAAAACTTAAGATCCTTTTTTTTTAAGCACTCTTTCTTTTTTCTTTCAGCTACTATTTTTTTCTGGGGGTTGTACCATCATTTGGGGATGTGGTTTGTAGAAAAAAGGATGATACAGCTCTGGAGAGTTCAAGCTGTTGCAGTGTTTAAGCAGAGGGTCTTGGGTGGGGAGGGTCTCTGAATACACACTGACTAAGGCTTTTCTTCAATTTTTCAAATGGATGGTGGTTGCAGAAAAAAAAGGGCTTAACTTTCTGAAGGTGAAGTCATAAAACTACACCTGACAAGCATGAAGAACTTAGCATCAAAACTAATTATTGATATAAGCAGGTGACATAATCTGTGGTACACAGCAGAGTGCTTTAGTGAACCAGACCCCCGAGGAAGAACAACAGTCTCATTCTGATTAACAGGTATTTGAAAGCCATCACAAGCATGTCTGAGCTTTAGTATGACCTTCTGATCTCCCTGAGCCTTGGGCACATCTGTTAACATCCAAAATATGTAAGCCACCCCATACAGTATCTTTGTTCATGCTTTATTTGAGCCAGGCTAGCCAACTAAATCAGTTTTTAAAACAATTTAATGGCATTCCTGCCACTAGATGCTTTTTCCTGCAAGCAGATGTTGCACCAGATGTGGGTGTGGACCTTTGTTTTTATAGAGCTTGGAAGAACATCTGAAGTGTGCGATCACTCGGTCCATTCTGCCCAAGACAGCCTCCATAAATAACATTTATGCAGGCATTTGGGGAAAGCTGCCAGGGTATGAGTGCAGACATTTCTGAAATGCAGCATGAGGCTGGCATGGTGCCTCCTGGCTTTGCATAGGCATGGGGCAAAGCTGAGGCCACCGTGCTGCAGCATGTGCTGGTGGTCCCTTGCTCCCAGGCAGCCCAAAGCAGAGATGAGTGGGAAGCAATGCCAGCACCTCCTCTCTGAAGCTCCTAAGGCATTTGGGAGCCCAAGATTGCATAAGGAAAACCTCAAATATTCTCTTGCTGGACAGGAATAGGCATTCATAGCCCTAAACTACTAATGTGAGGGGATTCTGGTCTCACACACAAGCTCTGACTCTGACGGGAACATCAAACCACATGCTTGCCCAAACAGCTCGGCCGAATCCAGTAGCCATTTGGGAGTATGCCCCAGGGCTATAATTAGTGGCAGGTTTGCAGTTAGAGGATGTGGCTATACTTCAGTGGCGCAGCTGGCTTAAGTGGTTCCTGATGGCCAGCTACGTGGTCCTTGCCAGGGAAGGCACACCACGCTGAAATGTAGGAAGATTTTGTTTGCTTGTTTTTAACATGGCTCACTTCAATGATGACTTTCACTGTGCTGGCTCCTGCAGCAGCTGGGAGCGGGATGTAGGTGACAGCGTGGTGGGCAGAAGCTTCTGCCGGCTTTGCTGCTGAAGGAACTGCATTGTTTAGCCATAACATGAAGCTGAAGGAAAATGGTTGACACTATGAGATATAAGCCTGGCCGTTTGTTCTCACACTTGATTTTAATTAATACCTAATTTTATACAAAACAGAACAGCTTCAGGGGGAGATTGAGATAGGCCTGCTACAGAGAGCATCGAGCTGAAAGGGTAGGAACTTACTTGGTTCTGATGAGAGATGGAGGCTGGAGATGCTGCAAATCAGACGCAGAAGGAAGGAGCTGAACTGGGAGCTCATGCACCATGGGTGGGTACCCTAGTTCCCACATCTTCTGGCCCGGTTAGGTGCCTCACTGCCAGCTTGCCCACAGGCATGAGTTGTCTCCTCAGGGCATATTTAACGCAGAAGGTCTCAGACACACAATGGAAGTCCCACACTAGCGCTTTGGCTGCTTTTTGCAGCGTAGCCAATAGCCTGGGAAGATTTCCAGCCCGCACTGAACCCCCTGCAGCCGTGGGGATCAGGCCAATAGCGCCAAGGCTGATGGCTCTTAACCAGCCTCAACACATCGTCACTGCTCCATGATGTGAAGACTAAGTCCTGACTCTTCCCTTGCAAAACAAAGCCCGTGCCAGAGGTCAGCGTTGTAACACGGAGCACACAACGACATGAGCCCCTCTGTGGGGACAGGGTCCTCGGCAGCCAGGCAGATACCTGGTGAGCCATGGGAGTGTAGATGTCGCTGCGATTGCTTTAGCACTGGCTCACATCCACCACTCCTACAGCTCCTCCTCCTCCTTCCCCTTTCCTGGCCCCTGTTCCACCTGTCTTCCTTATTTCCAAATTAAGCTTTTCCTTTACATTTTCATCATCACACATGACAGGAAAATAGATTGCTACAGCCGTATGTGAAGCCTCAGTTTGTTTATTGCAGGTGTGAGCCCATGGCTCTTGGAAAGCTGCATTAAGTATAGTCATCACTAGAATACAATGTATTTGTTCTGGAGTAACAATCTCCATAGCACATTTTTATGCACACAGCTTTTCTGATTTGTGAAGCACCTGCTCTAAAAATGCTCGTTACACAAGACTCTGTACCTCACATATGATCTGCAAAAGAGAGGAGAATTAAGTGTAAAGCTAATTTTGCTTGTGGCAGAATGAACGGCACCACAGCAATTCCCCAAAGGAAAAAAAAAAAAAAAAAAAAAAAGGGTGAGAATATAAAATCTAGGCTGTTTGGTATCACTGGCACAGATGAAGAGAAAACAAGCAAAAAGCTGACAAAACAAATACAGCAGGCCCTGTATAAAACATCCACTGGTTTCAGCAGGAGTCTGAATGTCTTGTGTTTGGAAGCTCAGGAAATTCAGTCAAAACCACACTATCATGATAAAGCTGTCTTTCACACATCAGGAAATGAGTGAGCTATTTCTCTACTATCTGTATGTGCTGCTGAGCTAGACAGTCAGGTCCTTTGGGTCACCTGGAGAAACCACATTGAGTTTGAGTAGAACAGCCACTCTCAGGCAATGTCTTGGAAAGGATCTGCTCTCTATCAGAGGACCATAGCTCTTAAAGTTCATCCTGATGCCTGTGGTCGTGACCAACACCCGCATTCATTTCCAGCGATCCCAGGGAGAAAGCTGTTGGTGAAATGGGTCTCGATTCAGGAAAGTGTTCCCTCCTATACTTTTCGATGTAAGGTTTAGCCACTTCCCACACCTGCAAAACAAGGAAGTGTAACAGCAGAGTCAGAGCCAAAACAAAAGGTCAGGTCAGACATCAGCACACAAGTTCAGGAAACCCTATAGAAAAGTTATTGGGATGGAAATGAGAATTACAGAGCTATGTAAATAGCTGGGCCCCTTAACACATTTCACCACTCCTATTCCTTCATCCAGATCCCCTGTTGCTTCCAGACTGTGCCCAAGGGCCTTGAGGCTGGGGAACTATCCCTGCCCCAGGAATGAGGATCGCCATCTGGAGAGACTACCAATTTGTCTGGACATCTGTGGGTGTATAGGACCCTGTCCTCATATGATTCAAACTTGGACCTATGTCTGGACCCTGCCAGATTTAATAACGTAAGCTACTTATTACACAGGGCAAGTTTAAGAACTGATTTCTAAATCTATCCCACCAAAACTAAGAAAAAACAAATCTCAGAAAATCTGGTGGGTTCACCCCAGGCAGAGGAGTGCTTTTAGCAAGGCCATCCAGTGAACCCATGGAGGGGTATTTCCAAAGCAGAGTTGCAGCGTGCTCCTTGGGACAGTCCTACAGCATGTGCCAAAAGTCAACACTTGCCTTCTGCTCCACAAGCAGCCTGTGAGCTGCTTCGATGTCTGGGGCCATGAAGCGATCCTTCATCCAAGGCCTATAATGAGACACATTGCGAACATTGGCCAAACATTAACCACCACTGCTGGCAACTGCTCTCCAGGCTGGAGGAGGTGTTTATCTGATCTTACCTCACAACGGAGCGCACAAGGTCGTAGACCTTCTCCAATGGGGTTGTTGTTCTCAGAGGGCGTAGGAATTCAATGCCCTGGCAGGCTGCAAGTAGCTCAATAGCCAGAACTACAAAATCAGAAGAGAAAGTGCGATTTTCAGCCACTCAAGGTGAGGTTTCCCTTATAAAGATATCCCTGGCATTTGTTCTAGCCAATATAGAATCATAGAATCATCTAGGTTGGAAGGGACCTTTAAGATCATCAAGTCCAACCATTAACATAACAGTGCCAAAACCACCACTAAACCATGTCACTAAGCACCTCGTCTACCCGTCTTTTAAATACCTCCAGGGATGGCGACTTAACCACTTCCCTGGGCAGCCTGTTCCAATGTTTGATAACACTTTTGGTGAAGAAATTTTTCCTAATATCCAGTCTGAACCTCCCCTGGCACAACGTGAGACCATTTCCTCTTGTCCTATCGCCTGTGACTTGGGAGAAGAGACTGGCCGCCGCCTCTCTACAGCCTCCTCTCAGGTAGTCGTAGAGAGTGATAAGGTCTCCCCTCAGCCTCCTTTTCTCCAGACTAAACAACTTCAGTTCCATCAGCCGCTTCTCGTAAAACTTGTGCTCTAGGCCCAATATGATATGGTTTCAGGCAATGTGAAAAAAACAGTGGATCCACACACCCCAGAGAGGCAGCCCAGCAGCAGGATTGTTTTATGGATAGTGCTGGGGGTAGTATCCAGCATTTTAGCAAGCAGATTTTGGGTGCTCTGCCATACAGACCTTTCAGTGTGCCAGGAACTCCTGGCTACCACAGTCTTAAATCCATAGGAATCTCTTCCAGGGTATTCTGAATACTCAAATTAATGGCCATCATAAATCAGAAAACCTCTTAAGGACTGAGAAGAAAGGGGCTTGAGCTATAAAAGAAAGTTCTGCCCATGAAGCTTGCAAGAGCCCAGGTGAAAGCACCAGTAAAATTACAGAGCTTTGGAACAGAGTCTTCTGTCTCAGTAAGTTTGCACTATGTCTGCCCTCCTCACACCTGGTCATTATTAGCATTAGTTCCTCATTTTGACAAGCCAATTCACCCAAGGAACTGAGTGAACCAACTGGATCTAGGACACACTATTTCTCAGCGTGTTGTTGAAACACACGGTTTCTCAAACTCGTTTCTCTGCACACAAAAAATGTATTTCTATAGAATGAAGTCTTCAGAGCACTCATACGTATAAACTTAAGTGGGGAAGCGAGTTCAGTATTTGCGTGCTGTGTATTACTCTGCCTTTCCACTAACAGCTGACATCTGTATCTAAGCTCACCACCTGCCAAATGATGAAAGAAAGAAATAAAAAGCAAGAGAGTGATCTGTCCTTGTAAGCAAGAGAGGAAAGTTTTGCTGAGTGTCCTGCAGTAAGCAGTTTTGTTTCACAAGAAACACTCAGTGCTGGATTTACCTCATTTCTGTTAGAAAGATCCAAATGCTTGTAAAATATGTACTTAATATAATATTTTTAGGTAGTTCTTTCACATGCATTAACTCTTTCTTTCTTAAAATATATCTAAAAAGTATGGCACTAATATCTTCATCTAGTTACTTACATAACATCTGTCTGGAAATCAGCATTTTAATTTTACCTTGCTCCACGTGTTCAATAACTCTCAAAGCTTTTCTTGCAGCCCATCCTCCCATGGACACGTGATCCTCCGTAGCAGCACTGGTTGAGAGAGAATCCACAGAAGAAGGGTGGCACAAGGCTTTGTTCTCAGAAACTGCAAAAATCCAGTGCAATGAATGTAGGACAGAACGGGCAAGAGGCATTAGAAGCAGCGGCCGACCTGCAGCAAAGAGCCTGTCTACCACCTCAGGTGACGGCAGAGAATGCAACACTCCTCTTCTGAGAATGCATTGATGTTTTACCTGAACTGAGTAATTTGTAATAAACACCTTGAAAACTACTATTGCCTCTGAAAACTGTAAAAAATTTTATTCTTTAGATGCAAATATTAACCAAATATTGAGAGACTGCTCGCTCACTCCTCCCACATCTCTGGGGTTGGGTTGCTCTGGCTCAAAGGCCTGATGGAAACTGAAGAAAACGAGTAAAAAACATAACTGAAATACAAGCCTGGTCTTGCCTGTTACTTCAGGGCAATTCTTTGTAGAGAGCATTGGTTCCCTCTGGTTTTGGTCACAGATACTGCCCCTACCCTGGTTTCAAGAAGAGAGCTAGAGATCAGTGTCTGGTCTCTTCTTGTCAAAGCTGAGGCACTTGCAGAACTTTCTCCAGGAAGATGCTGCTGAAGTAGGATATGAATCCTCTCCCACCCTCCTCACCTCACTAACAGGCTGCCCACGTGCCTCCTCCAGGCACGAACACCCCTAAGGGTGAGACCTGGAGTAAATCTCTCAAGCTGCACCCAAAAGCAAGGGTAATTTGACTGCAGGAAGGGCTGTAGGCACCACCTGACAACAATTTGAGGTTAAGGATTTCTCTTTAAAAGAGAAGAAACGAAGTCTGCATTCACAGTGCTCTGGCTGCATGCAGACCTTTTCTTTCTGAAGCCCAGCAGGACGCCGCGTAGAGCCCTCGCCAAATTAGGGGCTGCAGAAAAGCAACAAGAGCAACAGAGAGGTGGTGACACCAATTGCAAATAGGCTGGAGTGACACAGTCCAGAGCCAGGGTCCAGCTGGTGCATTCAGGCAGGCAACAGCAGGTCGCAGCGAGGCTGCGTCTGGCTATGGCAAACATTTTGGTCTGGCAGGCACAGTGCTACCAGAAAGGGAGAGAGAGATGCATCCAGCGGCATTGCAAAATATCTCCTTTTTTTTTTTTTTTTTTTCTTTTCAGTTTTATCTATTAACCCTGGGAATAAACAACATTAGCTGGTACACAAACACCGTAGAAACTGGCACAATGACTTTAAAAATATTAGTAGTACCTTGTTAAAAAAAGAAAAAAGGAAAAAAGAAAAAGATCTGAAACTTCACTTTTAGATAAACTCCTGGCTATTTTGACCAAGGGAAAGAGGGTTTTAACCCATGGACTCCTGGTGTCAGTGCAGCGATGAGTTAGGAAGCAGGGAGGTAATTTTCATTCCCCACAGTGGAGACCACGAGAACCCCAGAATCTCATGCTCCAGGTTGCAGAAGTGACATGCAAAACCTGAAGCCAAGCAACAGCTAAGGCCTGGAGCCATCCTAAACTCTGCCCGGCCAAAAGGAGAGTTTTCCAGCCTTCAAACAAGAGGACAAGCACTTCAGCTCCTTTGCAAGCCCCACTTCACAAAACAACCGCTAGGCAGGGTTCCTTTATTACATTGATTTATTTCACTGACTTTTCTTTCTGCAGGATGTTTATCTACACTTTTATCTGACATCCTC
Source organism: Numenius arquata (assembly GCF_964106895.1). NCBI lineage: Eukaryota > Metazoa > Chordata > Aves > Charadriiformes > Scolopacidae > Numenius > Numenius arquata. The sequence continues at coordinate 82,175,978 of NC_133577.1, read as the reverse complement.
TGTCCCTGTGTCTGTTTGCGTCTCTTCTAATTCACCCTCTACTCATAGCATGTTTATTTTTATGTTGGCTCGTGCTTTCCTGAACCGTGGAGCTGTAATATCCCCGTAGTCAGCAGGCTTCTTGTTGCCTTAGTCGTGAGTACTAGAGGAAAAATGTACTAATGCTTATTTTTAGTGTGCTCCTCCAATAACCAGCCCTGGGAACTCCAGTCTCCTGAGGACTGTGAAGTCTGATATTGACATATGGACCTGGCCATCAAACAGAGACACCAAGTACCAAGAGTTATCAGGCCCAGCTTTGAGACAAGTGGTAGCACCATGCTAGTGAGAAGTGAGGAATAGAGGTATCCCCAGCTTACAGACTGTAAGTATTGAAGCAGAGGTTCTAGGATCAGCAGAGTGGCTCAGGCGGTTGTATGTTTGTTGCCTGCAGTGTTTGCTGCTAATTACAGCCCTATCTGAGCCGATTTGCAGATTTCTGGGTACACAGCTGTCACTGATTTCAACCAGAGCTCTTATGTTGGTGACTGTAAATCAGAGCACTCCCTGCCAATCCCATAAAGGTGCAAGCATTCCTGCCAAAGTCCACCTAAGGGTTTGCATGCTCAGAGCGCTAAACTTGCCCATGGATCAGTGCAGAATAAAGAATCCTGAGCTGAAATAATTGCAGCTGCACTCAACCCTCAAACTTTTCACCCAGGCAGCACAAAGCATGTGGAGAAGAGACGGAAAGCAGGAGTGAGATCCCTTTGTATCTACTATCAAATTACAACTGCTTTGATATAAATTGGTCTTTTTAGCTTGCTCTCTTGATAATATTGTTCAAGGACTCACCCAGGGCAGCTGCTGTGCAGTGTGCAATCATGAAGCCAGAGTTCAGACCTCCTTCAGTGACTAAAAACGCAGGCAGTTCGCTGAGCGAGGGGTTGCAGAGCCTCTCAATTCTTCTTTCACTAATTGCAGCGAGTTCATGCACACCAATTGCTAAATAGTCTAGAGCCTATAAAAGAAGATCATCACATTAAACCAGGTGACAGAAACAAACAAAAACCCCAAAACAGAAACTACTTTTTTTTTTTCCCCCTTCTCCAAATGCTTAATTACCTTTGCGGGATATTCACCATGAAAATTTCCTCCAGAAATGGTCTCTGCTCTTTCAGCAAACACCATCTTTAAGAAGTTAAGGCACAAACATCAATGAAATACAGTTTACATGACAGATATCTTAACAGTTTACATAATCAGAATATCTTAACTGAGTGAATGTTTGTGCTAATAGGCTTTTATTTGCAAGCACATTATGTTACATCTGTATGCTTTTCAGAAAATGTAGACTCAGTTCTATTTTTTCAAATAGACTACATAAAATGAGGTCTTTGATTGGGGGTGGGGAGGTGTGCAAAGAGACACATGTGTTTGGATCCTAGCATAGTTTCTCAGTCTCTTGGTAGATTCTCTCCACGGTAGATACAATTTTAGACAGGTTACAAGCAGTAATGCTCATCCACTATGGAAGTGATGTTACGTATAGCATCTTTACACTGCTGAGAAGAATCCAGCCATGCTCAGTGCCAGTGCAAGAACTGTGCAGAGTTTACCAGGCTGAACCATGACAAGGCTTTACCAGTCACATGCATTTCGTCTGCCTTCCCTGGCTGGGTGCAAGTCTTGCTCTATAGTGCAGGTTTCACTTGTGCTGCACCAACAGATGTTTCATAAGACAAGTCACCAACTACCTATGTCCATTTGGTTGCCAAGACCTGTCTATCAACATATTCAATATAAGCATATAGAATCTTACGTAGGAAACATTTAACACGGGCTAAACTGCATGCACGTGTGGTTTCCTTGCCCAGACACACACTTGTATGCACCAATGCAGACATGGAGAAAAGAGAGGCTGCAGTTGCAACCAGTGGTAGTTATTGAAAGCCAGTTACGACTTTTTTGCCTCCTATACAAATGGTTATATAGAAGAAAAGGATAAAAAAGGCCAAGCAAAATTTTACATAGAAATAAAGTAATCAAAAAGATACAGGGTTGTCCGTGGCACTATTGATTTCAGTCGTCATGATGTCCTTCACAAAAGCAATTGTATCATTTACAACTCCATGGACCTAGAACAAAAGACATTAGCCCCTGAGATTAGTATCTACACTTACCTCACCTTCAGGATGCTGACTGAGCTGCAAGCACCCTCTTTCCCATCATCCCTGTCTCTATATCCACACATGAAGGTGGTCTTGTATTTGCTCTTAAAATCAGGAGCATTGCTGTGGGACACGGCCCATCCTAGACTCCCAAAAAGACTGTATTTACTATTGTTATGACAGCATTGCTAACAGGGTAATCCAAATATGTCATTCTTCACTTGTTTGGGTTGGTTTACACTAAATGGAGGACAAGATACCTATTGAGTGGCAGAAGTGTTATTAGGAGAGAAGTAACTTTATGAAGTCCCAACAGAAAACAAAACCTTGTTAATTAACTTTAATTAATTCCCCTCATTTAATAGCTTTGCTCACATTAAAACTCACAAGGTTGAGTTCTTCCAGTATGTTAGAGATACTACAGGTAGATGAAAAACATGTCACTCTGGCTGCTTCTGGAAACACCTTTCCCCAGTTCATGGTCTTCGCATCAATGCAGAATAAATGCCCTAAAAGCCTGCAAGAGTAGAAACCAGCACCTTCCCCCTGCTTCCAACACTTGGCTTCTTTCAGTCTGAACGCAGCTTTGTTAGATGCTGCCTGATGGGCACATGCATGGGATCAACGAATTACATGTCTTCATTAATACTAACTTTGAAGTGAGGGAGAGGCAAGATAAAACTGTCTCCTCTAACGGGGTCAGTCAATGCATAGTTGACAGTATTTCTGATGTGGGAATGTCAATCATTTTTTGAGCGCTATGCAAGGAAATAAAAGTCAATATTTACCTGAGGGCAGCAGCGCATCGTATACGCATCCTGAACTCGGTCACAGAATCTATGGCTCTCTAGAAGCAACAAGGGAGGAAAAAACAAAATATTCCTCACAGAAAAGCATATGGGCTTCTGCTGAAAGACCCAGCCTGTCCTGGTAACCTGAGAGAGTGAAGGTTAAGATGGTTCACCTGCTATTTCTGATGGATGATGGTCAGAGTCTAGAAGGGACCTGAATCGAAATGCCACTTCAGCCTGCCCTCGATGTGGGCGCACTGCGTGGATATCTAGTAAAATAAATTAGACTGTTAAGTTTTGCCTCTCTCGTCAGTGGCTGTTAAGCAAACAGATAGGGAAGGCCCAGTACCCACCAGTGTCAAAGGCCCTTGTTGTACCCTTCAAGACTTCCAGTGTAAGGGCAGCAATTATATCAGCTTGTCTAGCAATAGCACCAGCTCTTTCAACCGCTTCGCATCCCAGCGAGGTGATCATTTGTGTCCCATTGATGAGTGCCAGACCCTTTTAAAGAGAGACAGATGTTAAGCAAATTCATTGCGGCTATTCCACATGCTGTGATAATTCCCTACCTCTGTGATAATTCTCCTTCTCATAAGAATGAATTAAAGACCCTTGGCTCAGCTTCCTGGATTGTCCTGAAATCATAAAATGCACAGCTTGACTGAGCATCCTTGCTACATAAATTGTCAATGGTCATGACCCTATTAAGTTGTTATATACACCCTTGAAGATCCAGAAGTTCCAAAACAAGAGGTTTATGTCATGTTATTTCAAGATCAAGCAAAAAAAAAAGTACAGTAAATCTATATTATTTTCCAGTTCTTTGGAAGTGGAATGTTTTTTTTATCCATTTCTTCTTAAATTATTAGTTAAATCAAAGAAGTTACAAGCATGGAGGGGTGCAAAACCCAATCATCATGAGGAAGTGGAGAATTAGAATTAGAAGTTATAACTGCTTTAAAAGATTTTTTGAGTTCAGTTAAAGCTAGCTTCAGGTTTGTTCTAAACAAACATGAGGCCCATGGGAGCCTTCCATTTGCCTTTAGGAGACGCTGGATTTGGCTTCTTGCTCCGGGTGCTGTTTTACAGCTACTGAGGCCACTTATCGGAGAGCTCCACAGCCCTCAAATCTGTTGTGTTCCTAAGTAAATTTTAATACTTGGAGTGAGATTCATCTCACCTAGTTCTAGTGATCTAGAATTCAGACACCTAGTTCAACTCAGTGATCTGAGCTCCTGTTATGGTCAAAGGGTAGACTGGTACCTTGAGAGGGCTTCTTAGACAGCTGTTTCAGGATGATATAAAGTGTTTTCTGAAAATGTCCATCCATCTCTTTCCACGACCACAGAGAGCCAATTTAAACATCAAGCTTGGGTCTGACATTTCAAGTCAAGTAGGGTGACCCTAGGAGAAGTGAATCCTACTCCTGATAATACCTCATTAATATCAGTCTAGAGCTTGATTTATTATACCTGTTAATTCATTTCAGGCTTAAATTGTAAGTATAAAGCAACTAGTGATTGACTATGCTTGTTTTCATCAGCTGGCATCAATACACTTTATTACCTCTTTTGGTTTCAAGGTAACTGGTCTCAGACCATGGGCTTCCAGGACCTGTGAAGGAGTTTAATGACAAGATAATTAATGAAAACATTTTTTGGCAATTCAACCACCAAAAACTTTTAAATCTCAAATATTTTCATAAATAAAAACATTAACAAATTCCTTATGTGAAGGGAGAAAAAGAGCTTTATATCACAAACATTGAAAATATTTTTTTTCTGCTGGACTGAAAAAATGACAGCATTTTTGGACATCCAAAGTAGCAGTTCATTTCCTAGTGCCAGTAAAAGAAGGTAGTAGGAGTGCTGAAGTGAGACACTGTCACTGTGTATTAGCTGATGGGTGAGAGTAATAGGAGAGAAGGCTGGAAACATCCTGGGAAGAAAGTTCTGCCTGCGCCCTACCTCATAGCAGGTTTGGCTTGGCATAAACTATTCCTTTATAAATGATTCCCTAACCCTTTCTATAGAAAATCTCAAATGGCCGGAAGAGTCCTAACTCAGTTTGTTCTATACATGTCTATTCCATAGGACATTTCTTGTGGGAAATGGAGGAAAGGTATAATTTTGATTCTGATTAGAGTCTGCTCAACCTTTCCAACTGAAGAGGTAACTCAATTCGGAGGTGTGCAACTGTAACTTCTGATCCTGAATGGCCATGACAAACTGGCCTGCTTTTTCCCTCCTCCTCTCCCTGTGTAGTTCTCAGTACTTCTCCAGCATACAGTGATGGTACAGCCATCAATCCATGAATAAATCTGGTGTTCAAATATTCATGAATAGGAGTGATAGACGTAGCAGAACAAACTACCGTTAAAGATTCTGGAGAGGCCAGACTTGGAGATATTCAACACTAGATCAATCTGCTGATGTATTAGTGACAGAATAACAATTAATTAAAAATTAATTTCATTGTAAAGCTTCCATCTTGTAACAGATGATGCTATAAAGGTTCCCTGTAACCTTAGTTAATCTATCAAAAATGAGATGTCCAAACCTATGTATTCACTTAAAGCCATTATAAAATCAGCAGAAATTTTACTGATAAGCTCCTGCCTCCAATAAATCTCCCGTTAGTCTCAGCATTTGAAGTTTTGAATTTGAGAGGTGATCTTGGTTTTGTTAGAACAGTGTTGATATTTATGGAGCTGAAGATGTAGGAACAGTTCTTTCAAAGCTGGTAACACATCCTGTCCCTCTCTCCAGGTTCTAACTAGTGTCACTGCAGTCTCTTGTATTGCAATACAATGGCATGATATTTCTTTAGGACTTAATAACATCCTGCATGTTCATATCTGCTTCAGTGACATGTGGGTCAGTTATTCCATTCTCAAGGAATAACCCTCCTCAAGGTAGGGGATGAGTTGCTAAAGGCAACCTAGTCCCAATTCAAACTGGTACAAAAGCATCCGAAGACTCTTACTCATTATTAAGCTGAGCAAAAGCTGTCTTTCTGTCAAAGCTATGTGCAATTTGGCAAGTGAGCCAGCAAGCAGAAAAGAAACCAATCAGCTGCACGAGTCTTACATATTTAGCATCAGCCCAGCCACTCTTCGGGGACCACATCTTTCCCTCTCCAATTAATCCCAGAGCCAGATGAGAGAGAGGGGCCAGGTCTCCGCTGGCTCCAACTGTCCCTTTCTCAGGGATATAAGGCAAGCAGGATGCTAGAAAGAAAACAAACAAAAAAACCCCTCCTGTTAGAGCTTCCCCTCGATATGCTCCTTGGAAAACAGAGAAGCCACATGAGTGTGGTCACAGTAACATCCTGCAATCATGGTCAATGGCAGTAGTTCTGTTGAACTACTCTCACTGCAGACTGGGATTTGCCCCTGCTCATAGACAGCAGCAATTTATAAAGAAATCAGTTCCCTGCTGCATATAGTTCTGCATTTAGTTCTGGAGTGGAGGGATCACAGCCCAGGGCGATTGCATCTAGATACACACATCGGGTGACTCCTACAAACCGTCTTTGAGCCCTCTTCCCTCCACCCCAGCTCTCTGAGCATTGAACGTGTGGAAATGAAGGAACAGAGCCCAGGGAACTGCAGAAAAAGCAGGGAAGGGACCAGTCTGTTTCTTTTCTTTTGCAGAGCTAAACACTGAGTTGCAGCTCCTTTACCTGCTGTGGGAGGAAGAGGAGGAGAAAGAGGATGGTGCAACAGAGGGCAACACCGCAAGAGAGAGAAGGTGGTCTTTGCTCATCACAGCCACACTGGCATGGCTCACCAGAGGGACCGTTAATGGACATCAGCTAATGAACAGCACAGCCACCCCGTTGGTTTCCCTGCTGCAGCGTCCAGCAAGGCCACCCAGCTTTAGCTGCTTTAATAGCCGTGGCCACATGAGCTGCTGACCAGCCATGTGCTTCTGCATGGCTGCCTTGTAGCCCTTGTTCATGAACACTTGTGTAGGTGTCAGGGGGTCTGCTCACAAAAACAGGTGCTGCTCAAGCAGGTCTGCTTCACAAATACCAACACGTGCAGTTTTCTACGTGGTAGAAACACCAAAAATCCTGGTGTCCCAAAAGATGGTGGCACATGTGACAGGACCAATGTTAGAGACTTGGGTCTATGTAGAAGAGTTCACCCAGAGTCAGTCATGCTCTCGGTCGAGCTTAGTCTTAAACTAATTACTTGACCTCTCAGAGGCTCATTTCCTAAACTTCTACCTGTTGCATCCCTTTCTCTCAGCCTTTTCTGTCACTTCTGCTCACACCCCATGTTCTTCAACAGGGGAACAGTCTCTAGCCACGATCTTCTACAGGACCAGTCACAGCCAAGCTTTGGTCCTGATCAATCACAACCACTAAGTCAACAGATCAACATCCATAGCTTGATCCATTGACCCACACCCTTCAACGAAAGAGTTAAAAGAAAAAAAACATAGGGAAAGGGGGATTTCCTTTAAAAATCTTTTTACCATTAAATGCTTCAATAACTTGCTGGAGCGTTTCTAGGGATATTCCACTGTACCCTTTTGCCAGGACATTGATTCTCAGCGCCAACAGCATGCGAGATCTCTCTGGGCTCAAAGGTTTCCCCACACCTGAAAGAGGAAGCCTCTCAGTTACTAACCAGCTACCAAGAGCGGCAGAAAAGGGAAAACAGCAAGTGATTTCTTATTACCTGCAGAATGTGAACGAACCAAATTCACCTGAAGCTCCCTATGGGAAAAAAAAAATAAAAAAAAAATGCAAAACTCCAAACAAGTCTTGTCAGGTTTTATTTTCCATAAAGCAAAGGGAACTACTGAAGCAGCCCTCTCATCTAACAACCGAGTATGCCCCATCCCTGGAAGTGTTCAAGGCCAGGCTGGATGGGGCTTTGAGCAACCTGGTCTAGTGGGAGGTGTCCCTGCCCATGGCAGGGGATTGGAACTCGATGATCTTTAAGGTCCCTTCCAACTCTAACCATTCTATGATTCTATGGTTCTACAAATGTACAGGGTCAAACCGCCCCCTCCTCTTCTTTTCCCAAAAGGAAATGATGGAAAAAGCCACACACACAAACTTACCTCAGCTTATTGTTTGGGATGACAGTCCTGGCAAACTTCCCAAACCCCGTGGTGATCCCATATACAACTGCAAGAAATAGACACTGCTGGTTAAGGAAGGATAAACTCGATAAAGTTTTCTAAAAAATTAATAGTTAGAGGTAAAAATATTTACCCGTCTGTTCCTTCACAATCCTTTCAATCACTTCTCGCGATTGTTTGACTTTCATTTCAGCTTCAGGTGTGAGCTACAACATAGTTTAAACATAAAAGTTTATCTATCATTATTTAAGTTTAATTGTAGAAAGATAAATGTGTATTTTTTAGCTATGTTCAGAATCTTTACCTTTATCTTGTAGAGCCCCTTTCCTAAATTGACCAAGTCCTCCGTTGTTAAGCTGTTGCCATCTAAAGAAATGTACTACACCAAAAAACCACCTTTTAGTTTGGGATACATATATGTGTAAAGTTGCTTAATAATCAGAATTAAAAAAAAAAATACAGTCAAAACTCAGCAGTGACAGGAAGCTTTCTCACGCTCATTCGTAAGACAGGAACTCACTAACAAAAACACAGTAAGCATGTTATAATTTACATTCTTAGACTCAGCCAATCTAACAGCCCCTGCTCTTGTGAATGCTGCAGTGGCTCAACTCTCAGCACATTCTGGGGAACAGCAGGATTTGTTACCGAGTTGTAAAATCCTTGGAGATTCCTACCTGTTCTGGTTCTCGATATTTGCTGTATCTGAAAGTTCTGTAAAGGAAAATAAAAGGGCAGACAGGATTTCACAGGTAGTGACCATTCAAATACAGCTGGCCATGTGTTTTATGTATGAAGGAACATTACAAGAACAGGGAAATATAGGAAATTATACATCTGGAATTATAAAAAAAGTTCACAAAACGCTCAAAAAAAGGATACAAATGAACTCCTTCTGGCTGAGATGGTATGAAATCTGGAGACTTTATATCTCCTTCTATAACTAGAAGAAATATGCAAATAAACATGAATGATTAAATTGTATTCTACCTATAAATGAATTTGTTATTCATTACAATACACAACAGTAAGAATTCTAATTTGCAATTATCAGCCTCAAATATATTTGTATGTTTCTAGGAAAATAACAAGAGACTGTAGGTTTTTAAAGGTACTCTAAAGGCAAAAGAATTGCCCAGCCCATGGCCATGTGCTCCATATCCCATAAATCAGATATAATATCATGTACAAATGATATATATAGAACCCTGTAGCTTCTATACCTCATATAGTTCTATACTTAAAAAGTAAGGGTGCATTTTGGTATTTTTCCATAAAAATCTTCGACACGTCTCAGACGCAGTTTTAGATAAACTAAGCAACATTTTGCTGACTCAGGTGCCAACGTGGTCACTCCGCGATGCGCTGCTGAAGGTTTTGCTTACCGACTTCGACAAATTCATTGTCCTCCAGAGCATCCTCCACCGTATCATCCAGATCCAGCAAGCCGAGTCCCTTGCACCTTCGAATGTAAAATTTGACTTCTTCCACCGAGGCAAATCCCCCGTTGTCGGGTTTGTTTTTCATGTAGCGCCTCACGGCTTCCTTTCCCAGCCACCCAACGGTGTTCGTGCGGTTCAGGCAGGGCACTGCCAGCCATTCTCCTCGCACGTGCACCGTGTATCTCGGCATGCTTTCTCTCCAAAGCTGTCCCTTGACCGAGAAGGGCTGCAGCGGGCAGCAGCCTTACGTTTACCACGCGATGGCCTGAAGAACGGTGGTCTAGCTGGAGGCCAGTGTCGCAATCAGAGAGAGGCAAAAATCCACCCCCAAAATCCCCACCTTAGTAAATAAGTGGGATCGATGTATCCAGCTGACTTCATCCAATCAAACCAAACCCAGGGAGCACACCCTTTTCAGGGAAAGGCAGAAAAAACCTACCTATTACCACAGGAATTTTTTTCCAAAGATCACATCAGGAGTAGAGAAATTAAAATCCCGGATCTGGAGTTTATGTAGCAAGAATAGATAAATAAATCAGACTAAGCCGGAACGCAACTGTTCTAAAAACTTAAGGGTTTACCAAATTTAAGGGAGTCGTCACCTGGCAGCAGATCACACTCATGAAAACCTCCATGAGGGACCGGGCTGGGGGAGAGTCACCCCATTATTGTGGGTTGACCACCGCTGCTAGGATTGACAGGAGACTGGATTACACCCATACATCTTTACCCAGGGCAGCAAGCCCACTTTGCTCACTCCAAACTGAAGTTCCAGAACATAATTTTGTATCATAGGGGAGAGGATTAATGAGTTTCCCTCTGTTACCCTTTCACTTATGCTCTGGAAGATGTTGGTAGAACAGGTAGCACGAATATTAGGCCACACCTGCAAGTACCAAGCCTGGTACAGCTCCACCATGGCCTCTTTTGCAGGCAGATGCAAAGCAGAAAAGATGTGGAGAAATACCTGTTAAGATGTTGCCAAAATAAAGTTTAGCAATGACCATGTCAACACAGAAGCTGAAAATACCTTCATCTTTAAAGACAAAACAATAACAGCACCAGTAGCTACCCATAACAGTGCGATTAGCTGGCAGCATGAACTCCAACTGCCAGATCGCTACGTATGACATATGGGCTTTTAGGACAAAATGTTGCCCCAAAACTAGTAACATAAAACATTTCTAAGACAAAAAACATGAGTTTTCACTACAATCTGATAGCTCGAACCAGAAGCTGTTAATACCACGTACCCCCTCCTCCTACCAGAGCCTTGCCCCAGAGAATCCCCGTTCATTCCAGTAAAGCCTAATTAGATTTTGGAAGGGAGCGAGACGAACTGCTTCAATTTCTAACCTGAAGTATAGAAAAATTCTTTTCAGTGAGTTCTCCAGCAGAAGTTATCGCTCATTCAGAGGAGCGGCGAGAATGAACTGCTCACTAGGTCCTTAACACAAGAAAGCCTTGAAGTTCTTTACACACAAAGAAGAAGGTTCTTTACACCACTGTTTTGGTTCAAAAAAAAAGCCAGTATTTTATTGTGTTTATTAAAAGCTGAGTGGCATAAAATTCACAGAAATAATTTTAACTGAGCTTCAGTCACCTGGGCGTTAATTTTTCTGTCATTTTAATTTTAAGGTTCAAGTTGAGTGAAGAACTTGGGATGCCTTGAATCAATACAATCCAAGAGGATACATTCATGCCTTAATTGACATTAGAGCTGCTAGCACAAAAAGATGAATCTCCTGGTAAAGTAGGTAACTTGGTCCATTTGAAAGCTTACACTGATCAAAAGTCCGATCAGAAATAAACTGACTGACAGATTCTCCACCTCCACTCTGTGTGCTATTATTAAATCCAAACCTTTTTCTGTGACCTACATTTGGGATCTCCTTCCTCTAAAAGAGCACTTTTTTTCTCTTTGTTACTCCTCCACGTGGGGTTACCTCTATGTCAACAGATTTAATTCACGCTCACTGAGCGTTTCCAGGAAAAGCAGTTCTTCTCAAACTCGCTTCAAAAAACCACCCGTAGATGGCAGTATTTGCAACGGTGTCACCTAAAGTATCAACCAGAAGAAGTGCTGCAGCGATTAAAGTAAACACAGCTCTCTGATTGTTTTTTATCTTATTTCAAAGTTGTTAAATTAGTGTAAGTGGTAATGCCCAGAATTGCTTAAAAAATGGAAAGATTAAAAAATTCAAATGGGAAAAAGACAGATTTGGGCTGAAGTATTTCAGACAACAATTAGTGCACTGCATAGGATCCAACAGGAATAACCAGGTAAAACCATCATATTGTGATAAACGTGAAGAATTGACTACTGTAACAAAGCCATGACAAATAGGGCTAGATGGAAATTCTGCTCTAACACTAGAGTGCTGTGATCCACTTAGGTCTTCATACTCCTCTTGGACCCATAATAAAAATTTCTCCCACAACAAAGAAGAATAAATAAAACAAAACTATCAGTTCAGAACTTTCCGTACAGATCAACACACAGACAAGTAGACAGTTAAAAGATTTATTTTTTCAGTGTTCAGGTACTTGAAGTTTCAATCACAGTGCTATGAAGAAGAAAGCCGTGCACAAAGAGCCTTACCATCCACCAATTAATTTTCCGTGTTTTTAAATTCCATGACTGACAAATGACTGCATCTCAGAACAGGGGTTTTTTGTGTGTTTTAAAAATTGCTTGTAACAAAATCATTCTCCTATTTCCAGAGATTTAGCAATTTTGGTGTTTTACTCAGCAGTGCAAAACAGAAATTACTGAGCTTGATTTGGAAAGTTCATTTTAAACTAAATTAGCACCAAAGCAGCAGAGCATTTTATGGCATAGTCGAGCATGCGTATCAGCAGCTTGTGGAATCAGTCTCTTCTTCCCGCAACTAGAAAATTTCAAAGAAATCAGTAAATTTGTCACTGATCCTGTTTCAAGTCTTTGCCCACAAGCATTGAAGTGACTGGGTGCATAGAGGCTCTATGCTCCAAAAATGTCTTGACAGCCAGGTCTCGACACTTGTCAAAATTGTAAAGGTCCCTGTAAAAAGAAATTTAAAAAGCACCATTACAAATATCTATGAAAATAGTACAAGGGGGGGGTTTCTCAAGGTTTTTCTTTTCCCTTGAAAGCCTCGCATTAAGGCGCATACCAGGAGACTAAGATGATTTCTATTAAAAAAAGTCAGCAAATGGAAAGTGACTCTGAAGATAAGCTTGTTCACAGTATACAGAAAATTCCACATTACATCACTTCGAAGCATAACATGAATACATATGCAATGTCAAAGATTATACATTCCATTATATTAAAAATGCCAACCACGTGAGCTCCTGCAATTTGGAGATTACTTTTACCTGAACAAGGGTCGAGTAAACTTCATCCTGCCCTGATCTGTTGCCATTTTTAGAGCCAGAGGAATAGCTTCTTCCCACCTGGACTTGATGCAGAGGCGCAGCCATCTGGGGACAAAAAATAATAAAAACTTACTGTGGTTAGTTAGCTTATGACTCTGTTCCTATAAATGCTCTGGGCAGTGCTATGTCATCATGGGAATGAGATTCTAGCTAAGTTCAACATAAAATATTTAATATCTGACTAGCATGTTACAAAAGTGGACTTTTATAGAAAATAGGAACATTTTTTCAAAGTTTCTCCAAAATGGTCTGATTATTTTCTGCAGCTATATATTTCTTTTATATTACAGTAGTGTCCAGTTGCATCACTCAGAATTAGAGCTGAATTATATAGTACTTGGCACATTTGACAAAGTGATTAAAAAAACCAAAACAAAAAACCATCACCACCAACTGGCATGTGCTTGTTTTGTTTTAAAAATAAGAAATTGATATTGTTACAAGACATTGAAACTATACTGTATGTTAATTAAGGCAGAATAACTGTCACTATTGCGCATCCATCCAAGTATGTAACAGGAGCAAAATATGCAATAATTCAAGATATTTGTAAAGATTACTTACATCCTCAACAATATCTTTTTTTAAACAAGTGACGTGTAAACACAATGTGTGTATACAAAACAGAATAAATTAGGATGGCACAAGAATCAAGCCATTTAGCTAGAAGCATTTTCCTACTTGTTTACTCTGGTAAGCATGCTTGCACATGCACTTACAAAAGCCCCACAACAACAACAAAAAAAACCAAACATAAACCCCTGTACCAGTTGTATACAACAATATGTCTCAAGCCACTTACAAAGGAGGACAGTTTGTTTCATAAAAGCATTCAAGATTAGAAAAATGCCCATACTAGAACAAACCTGAATCTTATTTCAGAATTGTGTATAGCGTTGAAGTCATATACTTGCTGCATTCGTTTGACATGTGACACTGGAAGAGGAGGCTGAAACAGGAAATTACATAGTCAGAATAAGCTAGAGGCACACTTTAAAAATACTTGAAAAACAAACAGGTTCATTCAAGAAGATTGATGCTACAAAGGAATTAAAAGACAAATACTTGTATTTGCTTCCTTCACCTTCTCGTAGTATTAGGGAAGGGGCAAGGAATAAATGTTGGCAAATTCCCACACCCAGCACTACCTAATGTACTACCGAAGCATTCTAAACTTGAAGTATTTTCATTCTGTTTTATTTATAGCTTATTTGCTGTAACATCAAATACAGAAAACCTCAAGCACCTTACAGTTTTATTTTTACCTTTCAAACCAAAATATTCTATATGTTGCTCATTAGCTAAAGAGACAGACTTAATCAGGGAGGCAAAGCTGAAGGTTTTAGTAACTATGTATGGTGAGAGTGGGTTATTTCTGCAAAACTTAAAAGAAAATGGATAACTTAATTCCAAAGCACACTCGGGCTTCTGTGCCTTCTTTTGCGATACCAGAATCAACTTACCCCAGGCATTCACTTACCTCTAGAAGCAACAGTGCCAGGAACTCAACGAGCTGATGAGATGACATTTCCTTCAGGTCTGCTGAGCTGAATGAGCACAAATCACTCTCTTTTGCCTAAAAACGAATGGTTACTTAAGTTTTTAATAGGTATTTCAAAGTACAATGAGGTGTAATTTTTTGTTTGGACATCTGCATTTACAATTGAGCCATTCCACATTACAAAAGATACTGATTTGTATTTCTGCAGAATGTTACAAGAATGGGAAAGGAGGGACTTCAGCTACTGTCTGATGTTTGGTATTCTTCACTTCAATTTTCACTTGTTTTCTCTCCACTGATCTTTTTATCTCCACTGTCTTTCTGTTAAACTTAAGTGAAAAATCAAGTACTTTTTCTTTATAAAGTAGCTTTGAGAACAAGAAAGTTAAAGATAATACACAAGCACAGTGAAAAGCCACACAGTTAACAAAAGCAAGGTATACTGAATTCTCTATTAGTTGTATGAGACTTATGGTTAAAATTATGAGAAAATTGTATGGTATTAGTTACTTATTATGATTTATGTATTTCAGTTTTTGATGAGAAATGCATACTAGCTCCAATATAATGTAGGGGAATTATTGCTAACACAACACAATCAGCAATGTAGAGAAACCTTGGCATTTGTTTTTAAAACAAGCCATGATATCAGGGTTTCAAAAATAACATTCTCAGTTTGGTTACTACGTATTTAGAACAAAAAGTTGGCAGTGTGCCTTGTTAAAGTATCTACAGCACTTCACATACAGAAGTCATAGCAAATCCACAGACTCTGTGATGAAAGGCTACTCTACGAAATGCAAAATCCCTGGCAGCCACACTGCCACCATAAACACACTCTCTGTCAGAAAATGATACATTTCAGAAGAGAATGGCTCACTTTGTATAAAGAGAACTAGCTTTCTCACATACAGACACTATGTTTAGTTACTCACTGTGATCCATCTTTGGCTCAAGGCAACACAAGCATTTGCTAGTGTCATATCATACCTGTCAAATATGAAAAACAAAGGATCACGCTTCGGAAACACAAAAGCTCCTGTAGTATTTTTATGAGAATGCTTAGAAATTACTTTCAAATGGTTCCATATTTGTTTGGTATAGGCTTCAACTCAATATTGCAACACAATTTACAAAAGATCTATTAAGATCAAATACATTTTAGTTAGAAGGACTTAGTGCATAGGTGACACTACCCCTCGATCCCATACACCTCTAAAATGATCAATACTTCTGAGCGTATATGCTTGTACATATAATATAGCTTATAGCTTAACACATAACATTGTTGTAACAAACTATCAGAAAAAAGAAACTTTCCCGGCAGCTTTCAAAGTAAAATGAATTTCCAGCAGAATAAAAAACTGAAAATATTAACAGCGACATTTTTTTCTCCTATATACACATATATCAATTTCTATATAGCACTAGGACATTTTCTAATAAAACATTTGTGGGAAGACTTTCACCCTGTTTACAAACTGCTTTATGACTGTTTGTAAAATCATGTGCAATCTGGGGAAGGAAAAGATGAACTACAAAAGAATGCAGCTTACGTAGGCTTCACTGGTGGCATTCCTGGAGCATGAAACCATGAGTTCCAATCAACTTTATCAAGAATGTCGACCTACAAAGCAACACAAATTCATATTCAATTTTACATGTTATTTTTAGAGAAACGTATACCTTACAAAAACTAGTTTCAATGTTTTGTTGTGTTTTAACATCCCTCCAATTACCCTGGAGAATCCCATACAGATTACTTTAAAACAAAATATTCCCTTTTAGGGGAAAAAAAACAAAAGCATCATAATGCAAAATCATCTTCCTAAGATTCCAGACAATATGTCCTATTAAGATCTTGAGATAAAAGAGAGAAAGATAAAGAACAGGTCCTTAAAGAAGGTAATTCTTGAGCTATGCCATAGTTTTACATAATTAAAAGGTTTCAAGCAATTAGTTTTAAATACTACCCAACCTTATCCTTGAAGTAGGAGTACAAGAACTTCTTCCAGTCTTCCGTTACTATGCTTTTATAAGCAAACTGCTGAACGTAAGCCTTCAGGAAGCCAATGAAGATATCTAACAGTTAAAACACAAAATGTCTTAGTGTTTGAAATTAAAATGGGAAACAATCATATGTGAAAGTCTGACTAACACTTACCTGGTCCTCCAAGAAGTTGTTCAAGGTAAAAAAGTAAAGCAAAGCCTTTCTCATATGGAACAGAAGAATATGCAACATCAGGATCTACTTCACTCAGATCAGGGACGAGGTTAGTTATAGGATTTTTATCTCCATAAGTATTTATCTGTGACAAAGACATAAGTAAATATATTCATCTAGGAAAACTATCACTCTTGCAAATCACTTCCAACCCATCCACAACTAAGGTGGCCTCATTTCAAAGCATTCTTTCTCATTCTTTTTCCTGAATTTCTGAATCTGCACAAAACAGTTTCTTAAACTTTTTTCTTATTTTATCAGTGTTTGATCATGTATCAAAAGAAAGATGTTAGGATCAATCACCCTGTGCTCCAGCTGTCTCAAAGCAGTTAATTACTGTCATGTCTGTCTTAATCATGAGCACCTAATAAACTATCTATATTTATCCCCTTATTAACAAACTATTTAAACTACTTGATTTAAATGGGTGATATAAAGAATAAAATGCAACAAGGAAATTTTCACAATAAACCAGGTAAACTGTATCACCAAACGGAATGAGAGAGCTGGGAATATTAAAGGTTGGAAATCCAAAAACTGAAGTTTAACTATGCTAAATACAAAACAAAACAACTTTCCTAGACAGTGACTGATCATGAATATGCTCAATTATAACACAGTACACAGGAAAAAAAAGAAAGCAGTTATATCCATGAGGCATTGGAAATTCTGATGGTCATGATAATTCTGACAAGCTTTCAGCTGCTTGTTGGTATGCTAACAGGTAATACTGACATTCAGCCATAGCCAGAACAACCAAGAAAGTCTGAAAAGATGCTCATCCTTACAGGCCATCTTAAAGCAGTTCCAAAAGCTTCATCTAATCTGAGTATAATAAGCTATTACCTTGGGAATCAAAGTTGTTCATCCTCTAATAAGAAAGTGTTAGGAAAGCTGAATAGACAAGTCTTATTTGGGGGAAACACATGACACCGGCTTTACTTTATTTTTTTACATCAAGTTACCATAACTTTACAAATATTTACCGTATTCTGCAGTTCCCTCCAACCTCCTAGGGCATGAAAGTGCCTGAACTGCTCACCAAACAACCGTCCACCAATCCTGCGTTCTAGGTATACAGTATGCCCCTCATTTAGCCTGGAAATACATTGATAAAGCCAGCACTGTTAGATGGCAAAATGAATTTATTTGGTCTCTTTACAGATTAACTTAAAAAATATGACTTGCATTGCTTTGAACATCACACCTACCAGAAGTGCTCCCATGTTTTATTTGTTACCAAGTTTCCTGTCCAGCTGTGAGAGATTTCATGAGCAATAACCTAAAACACAGAAAGCAATGACAGAACTACCATTTAGACTCCTGGCAAATGAACATCAAATCCCAACAGAAAGAAAAACCCCTAATGGGATCTCATTCACTGCGCTACATTCCCAAAGCCAGTTAGCATTCTTGGCTCTGTAAACTTATCCATATAAATTTTATTTAGAGGGCTAACATTAACCTGCTGAACCTTCTCCAGAAATAATTTTTAATGTCCAGCCTGCAAGTCATAGAGCCACACTGATGAAAAAATAATTCCTCTGACAGCACAGTGCAGGTACTTGTTTATGAAATCACATTTCAGAATAATGGATCCATGCCCAGTGGCAGACTAGTACTACTTTCCCACCTAAGCAACTTCTGGCATGTTCTAAAATATCAAGTGGGAAGAAAACAGTCACCCCTAGCAGGATAATGATGGATGATACATTAAAAAGTATCCATGTCAAATATTTCAGTATTCTTGAAAACAATCTTTGGGTTTTTAAGCAGTGTATCAGTCTAGTAGAAAGACACATGAGATAAAACAGCATCCATAGTACACAACTTTCCAGAAAAACCAGAATTTACTCAAATTGTACTCATGATTTTCACTTTAAAAAAAACCACAACTCTACACAATATGAGTTCTAGTGCATAGGCAGACAAATAGAGGAAGAAGTTCCCTACAAACAATTTCAATGAGATCAATTCAGTTATGGTTTTGAAACATATCTATACACAGGACAGGAGAAGAGCTATTGAGCAGCTAACTCCATGTCAGGCCCCCGCACATAAAGGCACCCATGTTACTTTCATCCACTCATTATACAAAATAGATACGTCTCCAGTTTTCTAGACTTTACTTAGAAGTGAAACTCACTTCGTAAGACTTTGAGTTACTGCCTTAACTTTTAATTCCTTCAATGAAAAAGAGACCAAGTTTTCAGGTATCTATTACAAAAGTAGTTAAGATAAAACTTCAAGTTGTGTTCTACTTGAAGATGTGAACGTATTTTGCACTTACACTTGACAGAGATCGATCACCTGCCTAAAGAAAAAAAAAAGACAAGGCAGTTGTCAGTTCAAGTAAACTTCAAAATATACCTGTTAATGCAGTTTCGTGTATGATCCCTTACTCCAAAGGAGGTGGGAACATTTACAGCTCTTTCTACAGGGAAGATTAACCCATCTTGTGGATTAATATCCAGCACTTGATCTATCAAGTAAGTATATCAAGTAAGTATCTATCAAGTATCTATCTATTAATATCCATCACTTGGATTCTATCCCACCAGTCACAGGGATAGATGAAGGGATAAAAAGCAAGATTCAACAGATCAATTTGTGGCTAAAAGACTGGTGTAAACGGCAGAACTTTGGATTCTTTGATCATGGGCTGATCTGCAGGTCACCAGGCATGCTGGCAGCAGGTGGGGGAAGCCTAACCCAAAGGGGAAAAAGGATACTGGGACAAGAATTAGCAGGGCTCATTGAGAGAGCTTTAAACTAGATTTGAAGGGGGACGCGGTTGGAACCAGGGTTACTAAAGTGGTGCCCAGGAGTAGTGTACTAATGGGTATAGGTGCCAGTAAGGCCTTGCAGCCTGTTGCAGCAGTCGATGTGGGAGAGAAAGATACATGCAGCTGTGAAGACATAAGTAGTGATAAGATGGTAACTGCTGATATGTCTGCACATGGACAGGTGGGAATTAGTGCCTGCCCTCCCAGAAAAATAGTGGGACGATTAGCCCAGCTGAAGTGCATTTACATGAATGCACGCAGCATGGGCAACAAACAGGAGGAGCTGGAGGCCATCGTACAGCAAGAAAACTATGATCTGGTTGCCATCACAGAAACATGGTGGGAGGACTCGCATAACTGGAGTGCTGTGATTGATGGCTATCAACTCTTCAGAAAGGACAGGAAAGGAAAGAGAGGTGGTGGGGTGGCCCTTTATGTTAAGAGTAGTATTGTATGCCTAGAACTTGGCAATACACATGAAGACAGTGTTGAGTGCCTATGGATAAGAATCAAGGGGAAGACCAATAAGGCAGACCTTGTGGTGGGAGTTTGTTATAGACCCCCAAACCAGGATATAAAGACTGATGAAATATTCTATAAGCAGCTGGCAGAGGCCTCACGATCACTCTCCCTTGTACTCATGGGGGACTTCAACTTCCCAGATATCTGCTGGAAATACAACACAGCAGAGAGGCAACAGTCCTGGAGATTCTTGGAGTGCATGGAAGACAACTTCCTAACACAGCTGGTGAGGGAACCAACTAGGGAAAGTGCCATACTGGACCTGCTGATGGTTAATTCAGAAGGTCTTGTGGGGGATGTAAACGTTGGAGGTCATCTTGGACAGAGTGATCATGAAATGATAAAATTTTCAATTCTTGCTGAAGCAAGGCAAGGGGCCAGCAAAACTGCCACGTTGGACTTCCGAAGGGCAGACTTTGGCCTCTTCATGAGCATAGTTGAAAGTGTCCCTTGGGAGACAGTCCTGAAGGGCAAAGGTGCCCAGGAAGGCTGGTCGCACTTCAAGGAGGCACTCTTAAAAGCACAGGAAAGAGCCATACCCAAGTCCCAAAAATCAAGCAGGAAGGGAAGAAGACCAGCCTGGCTAAATAGAGAGCTTTGGCTGGAGCTCAGGAACAAAAAGAAGGTTTATGATCTTTGGAAAAAGGGCCTGGTAGGCAAGGAGAAATACCAGGAAGCAGTGAAGATATGCAGGGGGAAAATTAGAAGGGCCAAGGCTCAAGCTGAACTCATCTTGGCCACTACAGTTAAGAACAACAAAAAGGGTTTTTTCCAGTACGTAAACAGAAAAAGGAAGATTAGGGATAATGTGGGCCCACTGAGGAATGAGATGGGCACCCTAGTGGTGGAAGATACGGAGAAGGCAGAGTTGCTGAATGCCTTCTTTTCTTCAGTCTTCACTGCTAAGGCTGCCCCTCATGAACCTCTGGCCTTGGAGGCCAGGGGGAGGGTATGGAGAGAGTAAGTTTTTCCTCCAGTAGAGGAGGACCAGGTTCGGGACCACTTGGCCAAACTGGACATTCATAAGTCCATGGGCCCAGATGGGATACACCCGCGAGTGCTGAGAGAGCTAGCAGAAGTTATCGCTGGGCCACTCTCTATCATCTTTGAAAGGTCATGGAGAACAGGAGAGGTGCCAGAAGACTGGAGGAAGGCCAACATCACACCAGTCTTCAAAAAGGGCAAGAAGGAGGACCCTGGGAACTACAGACCAGTTAGTCTCACCTCCGTCCCTGGGAAGGTAATGGAGAGACTCATTCTAGATGTCATCTCCAAACAAGTTGAAGAGCAGGGGGTTATTGCAAGTGGGCAACATGGGTTTATCAAGGGTAAATCATGCTTGACCAATCTGATAGCTTTCTATGATGCCATAACTGGTTGGCTGGATGAGGGGAGGGCAGCAGATATCATCTACCTTGACTTCAGCAAGGCTTTTGACACTGTCTCCCATAACATCCTCACTGGAAAACTAAGGAAGTGTGGGCTGGATGAGGGGACAGTGAGGTGGATTGAGAACTGGCTATGTGACAGGACCCAAAGGGTAATGGTTAATGGAACAGGCTCAAGCTGGAGGCCTGTAACCAGTGGTGTCCCCCAGGGGTCAATACTTGGTCCAGTCCTGTTCAACATATTCATCAGTGACCTGGACGAGGGGACAGAGCGTATCCTCAGCAAGTTTGCTGATGATACCAAGTTGGGTGGGGTGGCTGACACCCCGGAGGGCCGTGCTGCCATCCAGAGAGACCTGGACAGGCTGGAGAGCTGGGCAAGGAAGAACCTCATGAGGTTCAACAAGGAAAAGTGTAAGGTGCTACACCTGGGCAAGAAGAATGTCAGGCACCAATACAGGTTAGGCGTGGACCTGCTGGAGCCAAGCTCCGAAGAGAAAGATCTGGGAGTCCTGGTAGACAGCAAAATGACAATGAGCAAGCAATGTGCTCTTGTGGCCAGGAAGGCCAACGGAATCCTGGGCTGCATAGAGAAGAGTGTGGCTAGTAGGTCGAGGGAAGTCATTCTCCCCCTCTACTCTGCACTGGTGAGGCCACAACTGGAGTATTGCATCCAGTTCTGGGCTCCCCAATTCAAGAGGGATAGGGAACTACTGGAAAGAGTCCAGCAAAGGGCAACAAAGATGATTAAGGGATTGGAGCATCTCCCTTATGAGGAAAGGCTAAGAGAGCTGGGACTCTTTAGTCTGGAGAAGAGAAGGCTGAGGGGAGACCTTATTAACGCCTATAAGTATCTCAAGGGTGGGTTGAAGGAGGAGGGAGCCAGACTCTTTTCAGTGGTTCCCAGTGACAGGACAAGGGGCAATGGGCACAAGTTGGAACATAGGAGGTTCCACTCGAATATGAGGAAGAATTTCTTCACGGTGAGGGTGACAGAGCCCTGGAACAGGCTGCCCAGGGAGGCTGTGGAGTCCCCTTCTTTGGAGATTTTCAAGACCCGCCTGGATGCAGTCCTGAGTAGCATTCTCTAAGCAATCCTGCTTCAGCAGGGGAGTTGGACTAGATGATCTATATGGTCCCTTCCAACTCTAAAAAAAAATTCAGTGAAATTCAGTGAAATAAGCAAGCCCTAAGGAAAAGCTGACTTTTATCAGTGTTACACTTACCAATAGTGTTGGAGTTACAAAAGTAAGACACGGATTCTCCATACCACCGTAGGGAAAAGAAGGCGGTAAGACTAGCAAATCATACTGTCCCCATACATAGGGTCCTACTAAATCTTCTGCTGTTTTCAGCATATCTTCAGCCTGGAACAAGAGTTCACATTAGTTTCTAACATGACTTCTGCCTACAAACACTGAACAAGTAGTAAGCTACGGATCCCAATCTCTTTCACCTTGGCATGCCCCACAATCCAAACGAGTACAAGACTTGTTTTAAGATTTATTTTCAGCAGTAGATTTGTGTTGTGATAGAACAGCAGCATTTTGGGGGGTGGGAGGTAGAGACAGGAGAGCTACAAATGAACAAAATACTGAACTACAGTCTGTCCCTTTTCCAATACTATGTGAAAGTTTACAAAACATTTTTTTGTTAATTACCCACCTCAGCAAATTCGTAGGCCGATTTATCCACTAGCTCCTTTTCAGCCCACACCAGTGTCCTTGGGCCAATCTTCCTGTTGAAAGTAAAAATACCACTAAGAAACTATGAACTGGAAATAAATCTATGGGAAACCAATACAGAGAGGTTATGTTTAACTGTGCTCATGAGTAACTCCTGTTGCTGAAGAAATTCAAGAGAGTCTTTGTCTCTTTTTCCTCTCCACTGCTAAAGTAAAGCTTTACAAGACAAAACAAACTACACACATCCACTGTTCGGGAAAAGTAAACAGGAAACACATTTCTAGATTTTAAAATGCTGTAAAGCCCTAATATAAAAGCATTATTATGGGCTAGATTAACAGATCATTGTGCAGATGAGCAATGAGGCCAAAGCTGCAATCTTCTGCTTTTCGTACATGATGAGGCTCATCTGTTACCTGAGGAAAAAGATACTATTCTCTGAGCTGGAAAAGCCCTTAGTGGTTCCAATCAGTTCCGAACTTTTCATGGTATTTCTTTAACTTACAGCAAAAGCATATTCTATAGAAAAAATGATGCAAGAGTGAATCAATATACATGCAGTTTGATACACTGAACCTCTAAGACCTTTTAAAACTACGAACAAGACTAACAAAAAAGATAACTCTAACTCTAAAAATTTATTATGACTATTAATATTTCTACTTTGTCCAGATTCACTTACCTGCTTTCTAATGCTCCAACCACTAAAGCAATCAAGTAGCAAGGTATGGGAACCTAGTGGAGAACATGAGAAAAAAAGAAATCTTATTTGTAATGTGAGCTATCAACACCACTGAACTGATTCAAAGAAAAACGAAGGAATGTAAATAAAGTGTGCACATTTTCGCCATAGTTTCCTGCTTTATGTTATAATAAAGGCATTGGTTTTTCCTCCCCAAATGATATTCCTTTATCTGCAAGAAGTACTCGTTTCACAGATATTTTGCACAAAGGCCACAAAATTGTAAGCATCATCTGTTTGAAAAAAATCTGCATATATAAGAGCATACCAAAATGCCACTGGTTTGGTTACTGTTCAAAAAAAAGTCAATTTTCTACATTCATTCCAGTTCCATTAAATTTTATGGAAGGAGAAGTTAAGAGATACTGCTCAAATAAAGTGCAGCTGTATCGCACAGAAATATGCAGGATGAGCTTTTATGAATTCAAGTAAATAAGAATATTTATGGATACAAAAGTTTCAGCAAAATCAATATATATTCATATATTTACCTATATATATATATATATTTGATTTCCATGTTTGGAATTAAAATAAATTCTAAATATTTGTTATTTTAATGAAAAAAAATTCAAAGCTGCAGTATCTATAGAGAAATGCTTTCTCCCAATGCTCTGGATACAAGGGCATAACACAGCCAACCCCTGTAAAAGTTCTATTTGATCTGACTAAACAACATTAAATAAGTAAGACTTTAAATCATAATTACTTGGAGACATTTCAGAAAATTTTATTCTACCAGTATCCCCAAATCATTTTAGTAAATTTATTAGAATACCCAAATCATCACGTGTTTTAATTTTACATATTAACCCACAGAACATATTCTTTAAAAGACTGAAGTCCATTGACTTGCGTTAGAGATAAGTTATTAAAAGACTGTCAATATATTCCTACATTTTAATGCCCACTTTGCTAATCTGAAATTTTGAAATTACTTCCAAGTCTCAATGGCTGTTGGGTTATAAATTTGTTTTTACAGAGGTTGGTCTCCACCACGCTTCTTACCAGCCTGGCCACGCATGAGCAAAAAAAGTAGTTTTAGGTAAGCTCAGCACACATATATATCCAAGACTTTGATGCATTTGCCTTTTTCATCTAAGGAAACACACGCCTTTTCTAACAGATCAGTCTCATGTTTTTGCACATCAGATGATGCCTATGTCTTTTTTAACACATCTGTCTTTTAATTTATATATTTTGTGTTTAATGCATTTGACTTTTTTTTGTTTAATGAAACACATGCCTTTTCTAACAAATTAACCTAATGGTTTTCTGTATTAGAAAGTATAGCATAATTTCAATTAGACTAAATTGAAATTGTACAGGTCCACCAAACTTATCAACAATGTATTTCTAGATAACATACAGCTCTGGATAACATACAACATAGGAGCCTTATGCACTAGACCAAGAGTGGCAAATGTTTTTGGCTTCATGGAGAAGGTAGAACACTGATACCGAAGAGCTCACAGATAAGGTAACAATTTCCTCTCTCTCTCCCCTCTTGCTACTCAGATTTCACATAGCAGCCAAATCAACCCAACAGCTGCTGCAGTTCAAAGTAGGTTCCCCTCACCTCCTCCAGTCACGCAATTCCATCCCCCCCTTGCAGTCATTCAGGTCCTCAGCAGCCCAGAACAGCTTACTAAAACAATTTCTTTTCTAAACTTATATTAGTTTTATCCGCTTGTTCAGCAAAATGAACTAGGCTCACCAAGAGATCCCCTAAACAACAGAACTGTAACCCAAAAAGCTGAGAGAACAAAAATGCCAGAAGAGTAAATTGAAACTGCCACTTTAGGAGCAGTAGAATCATTAAACTAGCTGCACCACTTAATAAAACTTCATCCTGAGAACAGTAATTTTTAACTAGCTGGAAATACTTTCCATAAAAGCCAAAGTTGCACCTTTAAAAAAAAAAAAAAAAAAGAAAGAAAAATCTCTATTGTCAGAATTTGACTAACTTCAAGTTAAAAATTTGTTCCAATGCTCATCTTCACTGTTAAGATCTTGGTAAACTTAAAATTTGCAGGATCTGTTGTCCAAAACTCACTCCCATGTTATTCAAGTCCATGCATTATTTCCCAAGAATCACTGCAGACAGAAAGGCTTTTGACAGTACTAGCTTTGAGTATACTAAATATTTTCATAACTCGAATTTGGCTTTTCTGCCAAAAAACCAGTAAACATTACCAGCACCTTCTGGTTGGCTTTTCAGAGTTGGACATTCATAATACCTCATATTTCTACAGTGGCAAAGAGCCATCGTAGGTCACATGATTCATTGATGATATCAAAACCATATGAGTTAGGAAGAAGACC
This sequence comes from Numenius arquata, assembly GCF_964106895.1. NCBI lineage: Eukaryota > Metazoa > Chordata > Aves > Charadriiformes > Scolopacidae > Numenius > Numenius arquata. Next base: position 82,149,903 of record NC_133577.1, on the reverse strand, counting down.
GTAGGCATCTGCTTACTAGCCTAGAGCACTTACATTCTGACTGAAATGGTATATCTTCCGACTGCTGTCCTCTGGGTCAGGCATCTCTCCATCGCGATTCGCACTCATAAGAGCCACCAACTCTTTAGGAACGGATATCTGAAAGGTTACCCAACTGTGAGGAACTCAACTGGCACACAGGATTATACAATGTACTAGAAGCAGAGATAGAAAAACAGCCCAGATTTGTTCTGTTAAGTCCTCTCCATCAAGGAGAATATAAGGCATCCAGAAAATTTCGTCTTAAAGGCTGGCGATATTTCATTAATTAGAAGGATTATATCCGACAGAAATTAAAAGTTCCACATTCTTCACACTACTACAATGTCACATTTCACGTCTCATTTTTTGCTTCCTTAAAACAATCAGACTATTTATGCCAGGGCTGCAAAGATCCCCTACCTATGTACCAGAATATATCACTTAAGGCATATATGAGAGTCATTTCAAGTATTTTTACTTTACAGCACTCCTTGTTGTCTTACTTTCAGCTTTTACCGATTTAAGAACATATTTCTTTTCTACTACAGCACCTCTTTTTGCTCTTTTTTTCTTTTTGGAAACAGAGATACATGGGAATAAAAAAAGAGATTTTTATATATTTATATATATATATATAAAAAGGTAAAACTAGAATTCCACAGGGAAGACAAACAGTTTTTGGCTCTTATATTAAGCTAAAAGTCAGTATTATCTGATTTTATTTTAGGCCACATGCTGGCAGCTGCAAAAAAAAAGTAACAAAATTCACCCATTGCAGTAGATGTCTTTAGTTAGACAAACATGATTTAGGTTCACCTACTTCTGCACAGTAGGTTAGTTTCACAGCAGGCGTGTCTTGGCACGGAAAGATGGCTCTGCAGTGAGTAGCCTGGAGAAGGATTAAAAAAAACCAAAACCAAATTAAAACAGCAATCTTTCTAATGCTGAAGAGTACAAATCAAACTTATATTGGATATATATTATATTACATAGGAATATATTGGAAATTATATATCATATTGGAAATCTATACAGCTCCTCCAGAGAATTCACTATCTACAAATCAATACTTCCTAATCGCTTATAGCATATTGCAGTTTTCATAGTAAAGGGTTTTCTAAAAGAAATAACGGTAGGTAAGGCAGATCAATAGCCACATATACTGATTGCAAAGGACTGCATGTTCTTCAACAAAATACTGGAGAAGGTGAAGCAGTTCTGGACTTATTAAATTGCAAACAATAAGTTTTCAGCAATGTCCTAACTTATTAAGTGTTTGCATTTAGGACCTTTGGCACACACAATTAGAAGTTATGGGCTACTGTACTTTCCCCTCCTATCCTTCCTCTCCAGCTCTTTGGAAACCAGAGGGAATTACAGTGGCATGCAAACAACAAGTTTAAAGAAAAAAATTAATCTACTCAACCTGACACTGGCTGAAGAGAAATGGGTGTTTCTTTCCAGAAGTTTGCTCCGGAGTAAACCATTGGAGAGCTGAAGATTTTGGAGAGCTTTCAAAAGAGATTTCTACAATTGCTTCTTGTCCCCTGTGTGATAAAGAATATAGTCAGACTGTTTTGACACAACTCCTGATCATTACTGAAACTCCTCTACAAAGATTTCTGGAAAATAGGTCTGCAGCACTGTCTCAAAAGCATTAAAAATAAAAACAAGTAGCTTATCATAAAGAACTTTTCCCTTTCAATTATGATAGTAAAAAATAGCTGGTTTATTTCAATTTCAATGACTCAAGACACTTCTATTATTGGTTTTACTAACCAGAAGCTTTTCCTCTTCTCTCTTCAAGGAGAACATGGACTTTTTCTTTAAACTATTTGGACCAGCTACATACACATAGTTTTGTCACAGCTATCCAACATCATACACATAAGTATAAAAAAAACCCACTGCAATAGGCAAACAAAAAGGTGTATAAAGCCTATATAAGAACACATATGTCTTAATAACACAGGATTTTTGTATTCTATAAATAAAAAAATTTAGATTTTTCAGCTGATGTTATGTTCTGTAACTATGATCCTTAAGCAAAAAATAAATAAATACTGAAAATAGTAATTACTGGAAAACTGTATTAGCAGCAGGGTTAACAAGAAAAATAAAAAATGTTCAAATTTTATTCAGGGTTTCAGAACTGGTATAAAGTGAAAACTAACAGTTCTGTGCAAGACAGGTACCAGTTTGCTAACAAAAGAACACACACAAGCCTGAAACATTCACACTCTTATTTTTCAAAAACATATCACCAACACCAAAAGCACACAGAAGTATTTGCTTCTGTTATCACAAAGCTCTGGGTAATACATGCAACTCTCTAGAATTAACAATCCAACCATAAATCAGAACAAACTTCAGCTAATCAGAGGAGTTGGACACTAGATAAGCTGACCAAGTATACCTATCTGCTTTATAACCACTATTACAAAGTACATGTTTGACAAGAAAAGAGAAAATAATTTTTATTACCACTAGGCACATTGCTTACTGAAAGTTACTTTCAGTTGCAACTCCTACCCTTTCCTATCACTGTTTATTGAGATTTACATAGGGGCCTCTCTCTGACACAAGATTATAAATTCTAATGAACACAACTCATAAATCCCTCTTTGCAGCTTTTTTTCCTATAAGGAAATCTAGCAATAAAAAAAAAGCTGAAAGTCAAACAAAAGAAACAAGCCTATATTTCTGCCGTGGTCTGTTTGTTCAAGTACTTGATTTGCTCAGTTTCACATCAAATGACAAGCTCTTCCCCTGAAGGGACAGCAGTTGTATGACATTCCTTTCTCTTCCACATTATGTGTGTTTCTAAATTGCACTAAATCAGAAAACAACCAAATAAAAAAAAAATAAATTAGAAACCAGACATGAGTTTGTAGACATAGTAACCAGTTTTGAAAACAAAACAATAAGAAGCAACTTAGTATACAATTTTTTTCAAACAAGCGAAGCTCCTTATACAATCACAGCTTTCAGCTTTGGCACTTGAGATACCATAGAGTTACAACATACAGAACAAACTGCCAAAAAGCGTATTGCAACGTGGCAGCAACTTTTTAATTTCTGCAATTTAGGAGGTAGATTATGGTTAGTTCATTCTCCATCAAACAGACAAAACTCAAGTTCCAGTTTTTAGAGACTTGGGCTTAGCGTAGTCAATACAATAAAACTTTTATTTGAAAACATGCTTCTATCTAATCATACCGGTAACCTGCAGTTCTACAGAAATGCAGGGTCAGCCCTTGTATAAAAGAACGGGAAAGAGGGTCTCTAACTCCACACGTGCCACACTGTAGCAGCTCGGAACATGACAAAATTCAGGTTGTTGAAGCAGAATGAATACTACTCATGAGAAGCACTGGTAAAATTGTGATACATTACATATCATTTTGCCACTTACTTTAGCAAGTCATTTTGCACATCATATAAGACCTGGGAATGGGTACAAAGACTCCCAAAGTTTTGGCTCTTTAATGAAAGCCAAATACTAAATTCTTTAAAAGATCACACCAAATAAATGCAACAACCTAATTTATAAGTCACTTTGCAAGCTTTACACAACGACCCTACAGGCAGTCAAGCAGCTTATACAGTGCATTTTGAAAACCACGTAAAGGAACAGGCAAAAGTGTGTACCTTCTTAGTTCAAAAGGAAGTGTGATTTCCAGGGGAGTTCCCTTGAAACTGTGCTTTTCTCCAAACACAAATTTTGCATCCTGTCCATTCACAGTCACTTTAAATACCTGTACATCTTTTGAATCCAAGACCTGTAATGGAGCAAATATTACATACTTGTTAAATACTGTAATAATTAATGTAGCACTCATCAAATCTTAAGCACAAGTCTCTCTGAAGGAAAAAAACAAAAAACAAAAAACAAAAACAAACCAGAAAAACTATCTTGAATACTGGGAATCAGCATTTTAAGGGAGCAGCACTGAACATACAAAACTGGAGGGGGAATGGGAAGAAAACCAACTTCTCACCATGGAAATGGAAGTAGGGAGTAAACTACAAAGCTAAAAGACTTCACAGCACTGCAATGAAATGAGAATGGTACAAAAGCCCCTGCCAAGGCTTCCATCCTGAAACTAGCCACTATTAATCAAGACTTTCATGCAACAGAACATTAATTAAATAATGCAGCTCTCCCATATACAGCATGAGTGAAGTTTTACTCTTTATTATTAACAGGATTTTTTTTTCTCGAAAATATAAGCGCCAATCACAAAAGAATTTTATGGAACCAGCGTGAAAAAAACCCACAAACCCCAAACTTCACATTTAAAGCAAAGCTAAAGAGGTTTATACGTTTCTTTGCACAGCTAACCGAGAAAGCAGCTAGCATAATAAAACACACGTGGAAAGGCCGTAAGCGTAGCTCCCCAACGGTTTATCCCCATCTTTTCGGGAACCGGCTCTTCGCCATTTTAACGGGAAAAGACACATTTCGACCCTTCCCCTGCACAACGCCTCGGCTCTGGGGGCGACAAGCGGCAAACCTGGGCTGCTCAGCGGCAGCCAGGCGCTGCTGGCCCGTAGCTGGCGAGCACGCTGGGGCCACCGGCGAGCCCGACCGGCGCGAAGGCTCCAGCCGAGGAGGAGGCGGCGGCGCAGCCCGAGGGCCAGGTCGACGGCGACAGCGGCAGGGAAAGGACGAACGGGGTCGACGGCCGAGGGCAAGGAGAGAGCTGAGGGGAGGCGACGCCGAGGCGGAAGGAGACGGGGAGCCGCCGGGCAGGGCCGCCCGCCCTCAGAGTGGGGCTCTCGGGCTCTCCTCTCATAAGCCGCCGTCGCCCCTCCGCACCCGCCCGGTCCCCATCCCGCCGTTACCAGGCAACGCAGCGCCTCGCGCTCGGCGCGCGCGGTGAAAGCCGCCGTGCCCCGCAGCGCCTGCGTGCCGAAGTCCGCGCGGCAGCGCAGGTACAGGTGCCGCGTGCGGCAGCAGGCTGGGGAGGCGAAGGAGCACGGGTCCGCCATGGCTCGCGCGCCGCCGGCCCTGTGCCGCGCGGCGGCGGGCAGCGCCGCCGCCGCCCCGCCCACCGCGGGGATGGTGGGGGGAGCCCGCGAGGCGGCCGCTGGGAGGCGTAGTTCCGCCCTCCGCCGGGAGGGAGAAGGCAGCGCACGGAAGAACTACAACCCCCGTGGTGGATTGCGGAGAGGAGGCGGTGCCGGGCGGCGTGATTGGCCATCAGGGAGAGGGGCTGGCACACGGCCGGGCTGCGAGCCTGTAGAAAGAATGTGAGGGCTGCGCGAGAAACTGTGTTCGTACAGGTCCTCGTTAGTATAGTGGTAAGTATCCCCGCCTGTCACGCGGGAGACCGGGGTTCGATTCCCCGACGGGGAGGTACGAAGTTTTTTCCTACCCTATCTTTCATGTGCCCGCTCCCCGATGTGGCCTCCGCCTCCGGGGCAAAAAGCAATTTTTCGCGAAATCAAAGCTGCTGCTAGACCGCCGTTGGAAGAGTTTCGCGACGTTAAAGCAAGAAGCAGAGAAGAACGAGGCAAGCCGGGGCCTGTCTGCACACCTTCTCCTGGGGGGCGGCAGGGTTAGCCAAGCCCAGATGCTTAACTGGGTGAACGTGGAGGGAATGTATTTTCCATATTTAAATGGCTCAAACAGCTGAACAAGGGGGGTTTAATTAAGCCTTCAAAAAACATTCATCTTTTTTCTTAAGCCAAGATGGAAGCCCCTCCCCACAGCCTCACCAAAACCTGTGAGGTAGAAACAATGGCAGAGGGACAGGTCTGATGGACATGGCAGAAGAGGGATGATGGACGGCTGCAGGCCATCTCCTGGCTGGTGGTAATGCAGCCCCTTGTTTTAATGCCCAAAGCCAGAACTGGGAGACTGGGAAGTCCTGAGGCGGTGCCAGACCCTGGCCTGATCCCGTGCTTCCAGCCAGGGGGCCCGTGCCGTCTGCTGCACTACGAGTTCATTGCAAAACAGCTGTGAGGCTCCAGCATCCCTCCTTGCATGTACTGAGTGTCGTCGGAAACGCTTTTTTAGGCTCCCTCCTTTTTTTTTTTTTTTTAATCCTTCTGTCAAAAGGCATTGTTTGTTTGTTTGTTTGTTTATTTAACATTTCAGCACAAGGATACTAAAAGAGATCTCCTCTCTTCTGCAAGAGGTCAGCAGATGCCGAGCAGTAAATATGGTCGCCCAGATTTCTCTTTCTCTGAATCAGGAAAGAGCACCTCGGCCGATCAGACATAAAAGGGATAAGGAATCAGGACACCAGACAAGATGCCAAGGCACCCGGCCAGGCTGTGTGTGCCTGGCATTCAGCATGAGAGGGCTGGAGGGCCCTGCTCTGGCCCTGGCTTTGTACACTCAGACAGTTTCGATAGGATGAATTTGACGCCCTGACCCAGGCATTGAAAGCAAATTGTTCTGTACCATGAGTGACCTCACATCAACCACAGCAGCAAGCACTCAAGTGAGGACATAGACAAGAAAAATTATCTCTGTGTAGTAAGAGCTAAGGTCCAATTTAACAGCAAAGTGTGGCAACAAAGGGCTTGAGAAAACATTGGGCTCTTGAGAAAACGTTACCAGAAACCATGGACATGCAATGCCAACTGCAGAACCTAACCTTTGTCACCTTTAGAAATCGGTTCCTGAAACAGCACATCTTCAGCCTCTGTGCACACAGCTACAGGAGCAGGGCACCAGGAGCTGTGGGGAGCTGCAGGCACAGGAGGGTTGCAAGGCTTGAGGTACACAGCAAGACCAAGAGGTGATTTCCATGGGCTCACCAGCTGGTGGCAAAGCTCATGGGCCTCTGGAGAGCATCCCACTGCCCCAGCTGTCCCATCTGGATGTGATCCTGAGATGGGAATGTGACAAGAACATGAAGAAGAGGGGATGTGACATGGAGCGTCATCCACAGTGAGACCCTGGAGCTTTGTATAAACTAGCTGGACTAGAGCCACATGCAGGCAAGCCCAGAAAAACCCAGACAGGAGAGGAAGGGAGTTTCAGTAGGCGAATTTCTGCATGTATTCTAGAAAGAAGAAAAAATAACCTCAACATTTTTCCTTTTGCAATTTCTGAATTTCTTCCCATGGCCACTTCCCTTTTTCAAAATCCACATCTATGTCATCAGAATCACAAGGAAACTGATTTATTTTAGTAGGCAGTTTATTTCAAAACAGAGGATGGACCATAAAATAAGGTGTAAGAAGCATTCAGTAGTTCATATGTGTTGGCATCCAGTCAGGCAATTTCAGCTGTCATAAAACAATAAGAGATTAGAAAAGCAAATTCATTCAAACCAGAAATATGCTGACAGTGCTTTGCAGGCATAAAAAAGAGTCTTGCAAGCAACTCCATACCTGCTTAGTCAGGGCTCCTGTTTTCAGATTAAGCTTTCACAGTGCACAAGCAAACTACCCAAGAGGCAAAGTTTTGCTATAGAAGTGCAGCAGGAAGTCATTCTCATTTGTGTATGGGCAAAGGTAAAAGGGAGAGGAACAAGGAGCTCAGGGCGTTGAGAAGGGTTTTTACAAGGTCAGTCTATCTTCCCCTGTGGGGTACTTTGTTCTCGCCTAAGTCTCCCCCAGGTCAACTCAACTTCTTTCCCCTCTCCCGTGGTACTAAACCCTTCCCATGCACCCCCATGGTGTTGTCACACCCCACCTGGCAGCGTGGAGCCAGCACCACCGGAACACCAGCGACAATGCCAGCAAGCCCAGCAGTGGCTGCCCGCACCACCTCAGACTTCCATGAGAATTCTGGTGCAGTTCAGGCTGGCTTCCCCATGGGCAAAGTCCGCAGGAGGCACAAGGCAAGGGAGAACCGGCAGGAAGCCTCTTGCAGTGTTTGCAGAAGGAAAGTTTGAATGAGGGCCCGTATTAATGGAATCTGGAGGAGCAAACAGTGCAGTATTGCTAGTAGAAATCTTGCCCTGGTTTCTTCTTCAAATGCCTATTGAATTATCCACGTACAGCTTTCATCTGCATCTCTTGTGCAGCTTTAGGAGGATACAAGCCCTCTACTGCACCTTGATTCTTCTACAGAGACTCCAGGTGCTAAACCCTTTGGCTGGTAAGAGGAGAGGAGAACGTGGTTGCCCCTCTGAAGGCACTGAAACCATGTGCACCAGTAGCTGCTGTAGGATTCTGATCCATACACATGGTGACCAGCTGATCATATAAATAAAAGAAGCAACCTGGAAGAATTTAATCTCCATTCGAGAAGTTTTAGCCTGTGATTGTTATAATCCACTGACTGTCTGCCCCGAGGACCCCAACATGCTCTGCAGTCTTCTCCCTGCACTGAGGATTCTGACTGCCGGTGCCTCCCGGGCCAGCTCTGTCACAGTGCCAGCCTTGGATCAGCTCCTGGGAAAAGAGCTTCATGAGGATGCCAGCTGGGCCATGGCTGTCCCCGGTCACTGCCACTGTCCCTGCCCTGCTCGCCTTGTGCGGATGCTGGGAGGCTGCTCCCTTGTCAGCGACAGCACAGCCCTGCCAGCCCCCGAGGAGCAGCCCACTCCTGTGGCTCACTGACGTACCAACCAGCACAGAGCAGGATGCAGGTCAGTGAGCACAGTGTGCCACAGAGGAGCTGGCGATTGAGTCCTTTCACTGAAAACGTCTTTACACAGGTCTGGGTTTTCAGGTCCTGCACGTTGCTGCAGCCCCACTTGGGTCAGTGGAGCAATGCTAATATAAACCAGATGGGACGCCGACCTACCCGCCAATTAAAAAATACCCAGGCCACCATCAGGCATTTGATCCCAATGCATGCTGTGGTTTTATGACTTCTCCAGACTAGCCTGGCATCTTTCCACATTAGCTTATAATAAGGGTAAATTAGATGTCCACTTTTTCTCCAGTAGCTCTTAACATACTGAGCACTCAATACTCGAGCATAATGATTTACAAGGAACAGTTCAGTTTTGTACATGAACAACCAGTAATGGATCTAGTTTCCTGGGATAGATAGGGTGGAAAATATTTTAAAGTAATATCTTATTAATAGTTTATCCTGCATTTGTTTTTGAGCAGCTTTAGAGCGTCTATTCTATTTCTGTTTGGGTTTTTTTCTGAGACAGTTTCTCAGTCCTGCCTTCCTTGCAGAAGCCAGCAACTATTTCATACAGCTGTATTTCTACATGTCAGATTGTCTGTTAAATAAAATTTCCATCATCCTTCTTTTCATTTGGAAGGAATCTGTTTTGTAATTTTTTTCAGTTCCTCCTTTTTTCTGATTTTTAAAATACTTTTGTACAGGCAATCAGTTTTTCTTTTTTAACTTCCATGTTGCTAGACATGCACACAGCTCACACCATCAGAATGATTAGCCTCAGCTTTTAGATACTATGTTTAAGGTATCATAGAGACTTGATGTTCGGAGTCACTCATATTATTTCAAAACTAAAGCACCCAAAAATCACAATACACATTTGAAACTGTTAACCTACAATTTGGGGATACACTATTGACTAACTTTAAAATTGCCACTTGAACTGCCCATATTTACATTTCTACACAGTTATGACACAATTCATTTTTACCACTTCAAGGTGTGCAATGTGTTTTCTTCTCCAAATGATGTTATTTGACTATATGCAGAAATCTGGAAACCTCAGGATGTCATCATGACAGGCTAAGATAAGGACAATTCCTGCCTCAAAACCAAAAATCCAGATGATATATGGTTAACTCTTCTCTTAATCTGATGCTAAACATCTGTTACAGCACTTAGCCTACTCAGCATTTTGGGTTTTTCTCAGATATTTTCTTTTTCAAAGCTTCTTAAATCTCCTGGATGGCAACACTTCCTTTTTCTGGTCACGTTATTCACATTTACCAACAGTGGGTTGCAGCATCCTTCTCCATCTGAGAACCCTGGCGCACACAAAACTTTATTATACAGACAGAATTGCAGTAAATGAAGAAATCATCTGTTTTCTATGTATCTATAGCTATTATTAGCTTCATAATCTTCTCAATTATCATTTTTAAAAACATGTGTTTCTGATTGATTGGGTCCTTTCTGTTCCATGAGGTACCAAACAAACAAGCTCATACTAAATTTTAAGCATTCAAGAATCAGCGTTGAAACAAAAGGAGTGGTATGTACGTTTCACACAAAGCATGTTCATAAGCACATTGCTTGAATAGGACGCAGATGCTCATCTTCTTGCAGAATAAACTCCATGATCACAAAAGGGATTTTTGTCTCTGTTGTTTAATATCTAAAGTTTTCCAAGATGAGGTTTCATGTTTATTTTCACAGGGTTCAGCTTTAAGTGACCTTTTCTCTGGACATCAATGCAAACTGACCTCTGGATAAACTCAGGGTATTGTTTTAGAGGTAGGAGTGCTATTGAATTGTGCCTAGATCTGGTGCTGACTTTCACCAACAGATGCACAGAAATAAATCTATCTCCTTCCACTTCCACAGGAGGCAATGGCTTCTGGTCAGTGTAACATGCAGTAATTAGGCTGCTTTTGAGCTCACTGTCAGGCCAATAGTCTACATCTGTAGATCAGTAGGTTGGATTTCCCTTAGCTCGACTTAAGATTTTTTTATTTAGATATGCTTCTTTGAGCCTTTTTTTGATTCTTTGGGGAGATGGTGCGGAGCTTTTGCATGTAGTTATCTGGATACTTGTCTCTCACGTCCAAGTTCAGAGCAGGAATGCAAACGCAGAGCAACAAACAAGTAGAAACTAAATAATTGTGCAGGAAAATACCATATTACCTGAAGGCTTCAGCAAAAAGCTGAAACCTCATACATCTCAACTACAGATGTCTTTACTCAAGAATGGCAGCAGAGAAGAAATATTTACTAAACAAAAAAATCTTCTATTACAGTTTTGGAAGAAAAACTTAGTCACGTGCTCTCCTCTTTTCAGTCAGCGTGACAGTATCTCTCTGTATAATTTTTGAGGTTGCAGAAGGCTTGCTTATTTCTTCTGCCTGGTTTGCTACATTCACATCATCTGCAGCGCTCTGCTGTTAATGCATTAACACCAACCAATGGAAATATTCACAAACCGTTTGATTTTACATTTCTGCCCTCTCTTATGTGTAGATTTGGAGTGCCATCGGAAGACTTGGCATTAGAGCAATGTTTATATTACTACACATGCTTATGTGGTGTTGCCAGTCCCTTCAAATTTTAAAGGCTTTGTGTCTGGCGCAGACGAATCTCATGTTTTTAAATCGGAATTTTTCTCTGTGACCCTTCTGCTAGGCTTTGCCTGGCATCAACATTGGCTTCACCTTTACACGTCAAGCTGGGAAAATGGAGTTATTCCATGCCAGTACTTAACAAGTTCTGCTTTTTTCACAATAAGTAATGAAAAAGGATAATAATTTATTATGGAGAAGAAAAAAAAAAAGAGAAGGGAAGCAAAAGAATTATCAAAAGAGACAAAGAGAAATGCTTTCTCCAAAATCACTGGATGGTAATGTGAGTCTTCATCACTTCTCAGGGAAGGGCTGTGAGGGTGTGAACAGCAACCTCTTGTTCAGTTTGTTGTCCTCTTTATTTCTCAAACCCAGGTGTGCTTTCACTTACCCTCATTTAGGATACCGGTTAACAAGTCCCACCGTCTACTCTGCAGTGATCCTCACCATGCTCTTCATCACTCATCTCTGTTTGCTATTCATTTGCCCCAGAGATCTCAACTCCTTTGCAGGAATACCCACAAAGCTCACACAGTGTTCTTGCCATAAAAGGAAGACTCCCTAAATAGATGTGCTAGCAAACTTCCCCCTTTGTCTGTAATGGGGATGCTCCAAGCCTGAGAACAACTGGAGGCGATTACCACAGGCATGGTCAGCTTTTCACAACACAGGCAGTAACTTTCCTATTTCTCCCATAGTCGGTTTTTGTCACAGCTATTTCATAAAGCAGAAGTGCCTTCCTGCCTCCCCCTCAACTTCTTGCATAACATACAACATAACACGCAAACTGATGAAGTCTGCTATTCAGGTGGCACTCTCTTCCCTAAAAACCTATGGAGCATCCCGTCCATCAGGTTTCCATGCCTGTGGTGCTCTCAGTAGAGGGATTGGTCTTCTCCTCTTGATCCACCATGCGTAACCTCAGCCAACTGACATTGCTACACTAGCATGCCTGTAGCCTTGCCCCTTCTGTGCACGAGGTAGCTCCAAAACCGTGAAGCAGGAGCTTCTTGGGAAAGGCCATGCACCCAGAGGAAAGGGCTCCTGGGCAGGTTTGTGCGGAGCCGTTCTGGGCCACGAACTGCAGACCTTTCTCCCTCTCCCCTTCGGCTTTCCTGCTAAAATATGAGGGACACGTCCCCAGCCCAAGGGAAAACCTTGGGGCTGCATCCTTATTGCCTGAGACTAGTTGAGTTCAGATGGCCAAAGGTTGACTGAGATGATTTTTCATTGTACTCAGCACATGACCTGAAGAAAGCTCTTTGCTGAGTTGTCTTGACTATCTTCAGCAGAGAAAAAAGTTCAAGAAAGCCCAAGAGACCAGAGCTGAAGACTCCGGATGACCAAGAACAGCATCGAGGTACAGGCAGGCCCTCAGGCGTGTTAATAAATACTGCCTGTAACTTGTGGGGCTCCTCTGAAGAGTGGAATCGTCTTGTCCTGGACACTCACAGGGATGCCTGGGCAGACACTGCACAGCCTGGACTGAAGAAATAGCATAGATGGCTCTCTTTAGCAGGAGCTGGTGTAATTTTGGATCAAATGGTCTCACTAAGGGGAAATAATAAGTTTGAGAGACCTTTTCGGAAGACATGCTGAAATATATATATTTTGTAAGTGCCTGACTTCTACAGGTCTCTGGCTGAAGTCCTGGGCAGCCCGTCCAGCTGTCTGGGATCTGGTTTCAGGCACTCCAGGATGACTGAGGGGCCTGTGTCCCCTCAGTAACTTTGGGAAGGCATGGGACTTAGGATATGTCAGGACCAGTGCTGAGACCTTCCTTCATGCACGCCCTCTGTAACCCAGGAGAGCAAACAGTCAGCAACTGTTCCAAAAGGAACTGTTCCAAAAAGGATTTGGGCTTCTGTGAGGAATATGGCAAATGCCCCAGCCCCCCAGACCGGCACTTTTTACCCTCCTGCCCCCCATTAGCCAGGGCTGGGTTGTGGAGAGCACCGTGTGGGGCTGGCAGGGGATACCGCAAGCCACCCTCAAAGGAGCCCACGGTCCCACTGAGCATTGGCCAGCTCCACCAAGGTAGGTCTCAGCAGCAGTGCAGACAGACCATGGGTGGTCTTGTGCCAAAAGCAGGTATAACCCCTTAAAGCCTCCCCAGCATCCCCCCCACCTGCTTTTTACGAAGCACAGCACAAAGCCTTCTGAATACCATTCCACTCCCAGAATATAAAAACGAATATTCCTACTGAGAAGTTAATAGATTTCTCTTTTCAGTGATGGGGACTTCTTTCTTTCTTTTTTTTTTTCTTTTTTCTTTTTTTTTTTTTTCTGGCCAATTTCCCTCATAAGCTTACCAGCACCTCCCAACGGGGTAAATTTTACACCAATGTATGGTCTGCCAGGGGGAGGCTGAAAGCCTACCAAACACCTCAAAGAAATGAACAAACAAGCAGGCACCGACGTGGGTAGGAAACAGGGCAGCCCCTGTTTCCTCTGGGGCAGCAACGTATGTCTTATCAAAAGGAAATCCTGCATATGACCTTTCACACTGCACAGCCTCACTCCCAAAATTTATTGGAAGTAAGCAGCTACACCCAGTTTTGACTTCAGCTTGCATTCAATGTATAACTGCACTCCGTGCCTATTCCCAGCTGGCAGCAAACCTCAAACCATGGGGTGAATCCCTGTGCGCACTAAGAGGTGATGGAAGTTCAATTGCCCTTCTGGGACTCGTGCCCACCGACAGGTGAGATTTTCCAGCCGTCAGTCCAGCCCACAGGGGGAGCAGTGCTTGCCCTTTTGACGCTGCCAACATCCAAAAGGATTTCCACCCCCCTACTCCCCAGTTTTCCTCCACTTAAGGTCTGGAGCACTCTTGAGTGTCTGAGACAGTCCAATGAGGGAACTGCTCATCCAGTCTTGCTTTTAAATTAATACTTCATACCAAACCATAAAAAGGAGGAAGCAATGTTACCAAAAAAAATACACAGACCAATGCAAGAGGTGTGGCTGAACATATTTACTTTTGTTGCTAAAATATGTAGCTGGACAATAGCCATGGCAGGCTTCAACCCAAGAAATATGAAACAGGTTGTACGTTTATGTGAAGACATTGATAAAAGCTCAGGGAATGTATTTTTAAACATTTTTTTAATATAGATGTCTATAAAATCACAAGTGGTCTGCAGAAGATGAACTGGGAATGGTTATTTATTATTCCTCATAAAAGGAGAACTAGGAGGCACCCAATGAAATTTTTGGCAAGCAGGCAAGCAAAAGGAAGTTACTTTTTCATGCAGCCATGTAAGCTATGAAACTCATTGTCACAGGATGTGTGGACACTGGGGGTATAAACAGGTTCAAAAGAGCATGCAGCCTAGATCTGACAGTGCCTTTAAAACATTTTTGAGTGGATGCAGCTTCCAACTCCTGAAATCTATAAAGTGTGGATTTCTATAACTTGGGAGATTATACCAGAGGAAAAATCACTCCATGCTTCATCTTTGTTTCTCCTTAAACAGGGAGAAGACAGTGGGTGAGGCGGGCCCTTGGTTTGGTCTGCTTCTGGAGGCACTTAATCAATTATGTTCTTAATTGGATATACTGGTTTTGTCCCTGGCAGGCCATACATCCTACAAGGTACTCTTTTGGACTCAGAAGTGCGGTGTCTGGCTGGAAGGACACAGGGATGCTCAGTGTGGGTCTTGTCAGAGACAGCAACTGGGATTTCAGAGAACATTGTGCACATCCAGATTCTGCCACAGACTCTTTGTGAGGGTCATTTAGAAATTTTTGCAAAATGAGAGTAGTTTCCCCCTTGTCCATTTTGTGATTTTATGGGGAAGGCGTATGGATTATACGCAGAACCAAGCATCATGAGGCCTCTGCAGCCTCTTTGAATACAACTAATTTAAGAAACAAGAGAATATGGAAAGTAACCACTCTAGCTTCCTGCCCTTATGCAGGGAGGGTGGAAGGTAGGAAGAGAAGACAAACACCATGGAGGCCTCACACTTCGTGAGGTCGGTGCTGCTTTCCCAACAGTATGGAAGAGGTTGCCACATCATAGAAACGAGTCTGCACATTTTCAGGCCAAAATGAGCTAATTGGCAGCAGTTAGCGTGACAGAGCGCTCGCCCATCAGCAAAGGTTACAAATATTTTTAATTCCACATTGTGACTCACATTCTGTTCTTCAGTCGCTTGTTTATGTTGCTAAGTAAATAGGAAATTTTTACCTTGAATTTCCAAAAAATTCTTGTTTTTTGAAGGTGTTGAATTAATTGGAAAGACGTTGCCGGTTGCTGCCTGGCAATTCATGTCCCTGCCCTGGCCACTGTGCTCAGGGGGCTGGAGCTCTCCCAGTCTTCAGGGAGTGTGGTCAGGCAGCGGCACCGGGAGCCAACAACTTACTGGGTTTGCTTAAGGTTTCATTAGGAAGCCAAGCATGCGCAGACCTAATCTGGTTGATCTAGAATTTTTGGCCATTGTTTCCAGTTTATGATGAAAACTTCCCTGTAAAGAGTTATTTAACTCCATGAAAATTGCAGTGAGGATTGCTGGCCATCCCTGTAATGTTGACCAGTTAATGAATACTGCTGTAATTTCCAGAGTCTGTTTTGCCAAGCAGTTGACACTTGCTTGTTCCAGGAGTAGTTTTGTACTAACAGTGTTTATCTCCCTGTAGTACAGTCTCTTCTCAAAGGGAAGCTGTAGAGCGTTATGGTACATGAGACAGAAAAGAGAGAACATATTTCGAGCTGTGTGTTCGTCATGAAACAAAATTAGCCATATTAACCTCACCGTCACTTTGGGTCCCATGAATCCACAGATTGACTAGTGGTCTGTCAGACAAGTGCAGGTGATGTGAAGCCAAGTTGCACCATGTGCAGGCTGATCAAAAGCTCAGTCCCAACCAAAAGCAGAGGATGAGCCAAGGAGCAAGGCAAGCGAGGCACCCTGAAGTCCAGGCTGGAGCCTTGCTTTGCAGAGTTGAGGCTGAATGTACCCAGAATTTGAATCTCAATATTAAGAGCCTGAAAGTAAATCATTCCAACAATGCCAGGTGCTTTCGGGATCTGCTCAGCCTCATCCAGTGCCACTCTTGGTGTCTGTTGCAGTAGCTTAGCTTGCTATCCAGGAAAATCCTTTTGCAGGAATAGCATGGGAATGCTTAAGAAAGAAAGGAAGACTGCATTTGCAACATTAGACCAGACTTTCTAGGCTTATCTCCTCAGAAATCTACTGCTGTGGAGTGGTGACACCTAATGGTAGGGACACATTGCAAGACAAGCATACAACAGCGGTGCAATGGAGCTGAAAGAACTGCGTCACTCTTCATGGATGCAAAGTAAATGCCAGGGTATCTTAAACGGCTTACAACCCTAACTGTGCACATTTTAATGCAATGTCTCCTTTTCAGTCTTCCCTGTCTCAATGTAATGTATTATTAAGATCTGCTCATGGAGACTTTGTCTCACGCTCTGGTATTATCCTATCCCTTTCCCCCTCCTGTGTTATCCTCTGCTCTGCTCACTCTGGCCTACCCTTTTTATTAAACCCTGCAATTTGTAGCTTGTCTCAGAGCAGCTTGTTCAGATTAGACTTGCCTAGGGGCTAGTTTAAATTGCTCACATGACTTCTCGTAAGAAACATTACACACATGTTAAATTCATGAGCCAAAGTAGGCTTGTGTGTGGAGCGCTCTCCATTTCCCTTTGCCCTTTCCAGGTGGCTTTTTCCTCATCTTTCCACACCTTTCCCACATTCCCCTTTGCCTCCCCCCACCCTTCTTCCATGCCTTTGTATGGAAACAAAGAGAATCTAATCTCCGTACGATGAGATACAGCAGTCCAGTCTGACTATTTAAATATTCAGGATTGGAATCTGTCCCTATAAAACCCATTTGTAGATAATTGTAATACAGTATGCAAACATAGCTGAAATGTGGAAAGAGGGCAGAGGGAGCCATTCACGTATCCAGTGTGTTAATACACGAAGGACGCATTTTTGCCTCTGGTTCTGGAAAGCACAAAGCAAGAGTGGTTGTTCCCACTTAAATTTTGTTTCAGATTGCCCTGTTTTGCTCTCAGTGTAGAAAATAGCAGTTTTCTGCAGTCCTGCTCTCAGTGTGACCCCAACATGTCTTCCAGAGCTGAGAGCAGGACTCCCGCCACTTTGATTACTGGGGCACCTTTCCTGCGAAGAGCACCCCTAGAGGGTCACAAATACCCACTTATGGCTCTGTTACTCTGCTATGTCAGGAATACAGCCTTCTTCTAACTTTGGCTGCTTCTAGCTCTTTGCTGGAAGGCTAGCAGGTGGTCAGTGCACTGGTGCAGGCAGACAGGTTTGTTTGGCTTGAAGGTGAGCATCTACAAAACAAAATCACTCTCAGTGTGTCCGAGACTAGCCACAAATAGGGGGGAGTAACAAACAGCTATGCTTAACCAAGCTGCTGTGAGCTGAAGAAATGATGGTCAGTAAAATTAAATGAAAGTACGTAACTGGGAAGGGAAGAAAAATCCTACTACTGCCTGTATTTAGGGGAAATCTATGATGTTTCCCTCTCTTTAGGCATCATGGAGAAGAGTCATTATGAACCATTTCTTCTCAACCAGAGGGAAGTCATCTGCTAGAGTTCACGCCACCTTGGATGCCGGTTAGTTCAAACGTGAGACACTACCAGGCCTTCCTAGTTCCACCTCACACAAAACAATTCCTCCTACTTACAGTTACTTACTGTGGCTGTTGCAAGCGCAAGTGGCAATACGGCAATGCAATTAAGCCAGTTGTCCGTTCCAGCTAGCAGAGCACGGGCAGGCTGTTTCCACAGTGGGGAGAGCTGGCTGAAGGAATGACTCAGCCACACCGTTTTCCCATCTGGATGTAATCTGAGCTGTGAATGCTATGCAAAACTGGATGGTAAATGGTTTGGAGGCTGGTCCTGAAGGACCACATCTCCCTGCATGGACTTCCATGGAAACTTAGACAATTGGCAGCATTTTTCCTGAAAGTCTTTAAAATGTGTGTTCAGGACATGATTCATTTTCAGCAGAAGGACCTCATCTGTGCAGCAACCTCATCCCAGCAGCCTGCTGGACCTTACTGGTCTGCAGTAATGCTTACCTAGCTGATACCATGCCTTGATTCCCAATCTGAATCAGCTGCCCTGAGCAGGCTGGGAAGCTGCTGTTGTGCTTTTTGGTCCTTTGGTCTAAAGCTCTTCCAAAGTTAAAATTCAATTACAGGGAGTTCCGCTCTTGGGAACCTTCCTGCCCTGTTCCCAGGGCTCTGTCAGCCTCAGACACAGACCCCAGACCAGTCAGCCTTCCCGTACCCTGTACTCTTCTCCTCTTCCAGCCTCCTTGCTGGCCCAGGGTATTTCCCCAGAACTTCAAGAAACGTAGTCCAGATGAAATCCCCATCCTTCCTACAGCAGACTGCTTGGCTGTGCAGTGCAGAACTGAGCCTGCTTGCCCTCACTCCGCACCTCTTTTCATTTCCCATGGCCTCTTCCTCCACAGACTTCCCTCTGATCTTTTCCGTAACCCTATCAGGACCAAATGCTTCCCTTTACTGAGCTGTGGAGAAATCTTGACCCGGTCTGAAAACTGTTCCCATAAAAGACCACAATGAGTGACTCCTCACTCCCCTGGCACCCCCTACTCCCATTACTTTCCACTTTAATGAGCCTCTCCTTTTAAATTAATTACTTGGAGTTATACTTTTTCATACAGCCAGCAAAGGACAATAATGTCCCAAAACAACTTGCTATCAAAGACCGAGCCCTCTTGATTCAGGGCAGCAAAGGTTCTTCCCACAATTTTTTCAGTGCTTGGTTACACAGATATTTGGGTTAAAACAGTGAAGTCACAAGGACTTTCCTTAGATCATATATGACATCGTCAGACAATGAGGACCCAGGTATGCACACAAAAGCTGACAAAAATATCCTTAAAAAAATTGCCTTAAAATATGTACATATTTGCTTTGCCCACATACCTACTGGGGGTCCTGGGGTACTTGGCCACAGTGGAAACGGCAGAGGAGTGGGTTGGAGCAACTGCACAGTAGGCAGAGAGCTACTAAAGGAGGTAGAGAGCTACTAAAGTAGCTTAAATTCTTCAAGGAAGACAGTTTGATTTAAGGCTGATATAATTTTAATCAAACACATACAAACCATATTCACCTGGAATGGGACATTATTTATTAGTAAATAAAAGTAAACAAGAACTTAGTGCAGCTGGGGCAGTAGAGCACATGCTTTTCTGGCATACGTGATTGTAAAAGCAATCTGGTGTGTTGCATTGCAATGTACTCAGAAATGTCTTTATTATTTTTTGTTGTATTAGTGATTCTTTATTTGGACTACACAAAGCTGCTACACAAAACTGTACAGAGAAGATATATACAAATATATACAGATATATACAAATGCTCTGCTAATACAAATCATGTTAGAAGGAGATTATTTCCATCTGCTGATACCCTGCCCAGTCCATCCTCAGCCAAGACTTCCCGATGATAGCCAAGTGATACCATGTAGATGTGGAACTTCCTGTCTCTAGTAGGTGTTAGATAGTTGAATATTTCACAGAAAAATTGTGACTGCAAATTGCACAGTGGCAGAAAGAATGTCTTAAGAATTTAGGTTTCCAGGTTATACACAAAAGCTGACTGAGAATTCATAAATACAGTCAGCATCTATGTGGAAAGAAGACAGTCTTCAATGAGCCATAGATCTTGTACCGAAGTACAGACAAAAATATTCTTAATGTCTTTACAGTCTTATTATTAGATAACCCTTTAATTCATGTTCATGAATATGTGCAATGCAACTTATTTTACTTAGATTTTTATTTACTACATGACTATTGCACAAATTACAGAACCCCTTCCCAAACACACTTTTCCTTATGGATGTCTCTCCAGAGAGACATACTATTATAATTTCCAATTCAGTACGCATTGTTGTTTACATCCAAAAGATTTATATCCTTGTCGTGTTTTTATTGAATGTACTGACTTATTTGGCCTTGATGCTGTGCTCTATATAAGAAAGTATTTTATATTTTGATGTCCTGATGGTGGCAGTAGGAGATTTTACAACAGAGTTTGCAGAAAAAAGTGATCCAGCAGTAAACAGCCTCATTATGTCTCGAAGAGGAAAAGCTGCTTAACACATCCTAGCATTACTTATTTTATTCTCTCCATTCAAACACAAGTGACACATTCTCATTTACAGACACAAGATAAATAACCATAAATCATGAGCTCTTCAAGAAGCGCTGATAGAAGTGAGAGATTGCCTGAAACACAGAAATTTCCCTCTGCAAAGTTTTCTTAAGAGAAGAAAGGAAGAAGCGTAAAGGAAGAGGAAAGCTGCAGACAGGGGACCCCTATCTGTGCCCTTCAGGTAGCGGAATACACCACACACTGACCATCTCCATGAGCATTTCATTGCCAGTGTCAAGGTATTCATCTTACCCCTCCTTGGGGAATGAAAGGAGGTTGTACCCATGATGATCAGGGATTGTTGGTGACAGTGGGCGAGCTGTCACCACACATGATTTGTGTAGGAGGCAGGAGCAAACCTGCTGTGTGGCAGACGTGCAGCACCGAGCGCATGCTCTCCCAGTGTTCTCAGCTGCTTCACAGCTTGTGAGGATCATGGCTAGCCATGGTGGGGACCTGGGGTCCTGACATGCCACCAGTAGAAGCAAAGACTGCTGTGGTCCTGCAGACCTTACGGTGCCAATGTGTCCATGATCCAAGCGGAGAAGGACTAAAAAGAGGAAAAAGCAAGGGAGTACAGGTACAAACATGCCACGAAGGGACGCAAGTGGGTAGATGCACGGTCCCTGCCTCTGCTGCCCTCTCCATTTGGCTTGCAGCTGACAAAGCAGCCGTCTTAACTGGGAACGATTAACGAGAGACATAAGCAGCTCAACAAGTCTGCCAGATTTTTTGTCCTTAAAAATTAAACAGCAGTAATTAAAAGTGGTAATAGGGCTTTAAGAGAGATTAAAAAGAAAAAAAAATCTCTTCCCACTGAATTGCCAGAGACTCCTTAAAAATTATGTTACAGGAAATGAATGCCTGGAAGTGGAGCAGAATGGATATATTCACTAGCCGTATCGCAGAGGCAGACTCTGCGGCACAGATCCTTGGGAAGAGAAGCTGTGAATGCCTGATCCTTATCCCGCACTTACCCTGGTGTAAAGGAGGAGCAACTCCAGAGGGAGCTCAGGGAGCTAAGCCCACTCTAAAACTGATTTGCACGAGACCTGATTCACCCCATCTTGTGCCCAACCCAGAATAGTGAGCTGAGATTGATAAAACTGTTGCTGTGGCTATTGAAAAAGTGACCTCGAGTGAAACTGAGATAATACTGAAAATTAAACAAAAAAATGTAGTAGGACCTCAATAACTGGGAACATGTTTCCCAGCTATTGTTTCACAGACTGAAATCGTAAACCTGTATTAAGGCTATCAGAAAATGAATTTGGAGCATTAAAAATTTATAAAGCCTTCTGAGTCCCTAGAAAGATCATTACTAGGCAACATATTGCCGTAGTTCCCGTCACAAGGCACTGAGACGGTACAGACCCGGCTTCATATCAGCTCACCCACCCTCCTTCCACCCTTGCGGTGCAGAAGAGGGAGCCGACTGAACACTTCAGTGCCATAAAGTGTCTTTGTGGGAGAAGCTCTTTGCCACTGCAAGGAGCAGCAAGTCAGCAGGAGCCTGCTGAGGCACACAAGGTGGGAGGACTGAGGTCTTCAGCATCCCACGGGTTGAACCACAGACAGCCTGGTTATTTCCCACATTTGCTAATCAGTGTAGCTTTGACCTTTCCCTTAATGCAAGTTAGCACTTTTCCTCTCTATTTAGCAGGTTGAATCTGACTCAAAATGCCCCACGGGAAACCCTTCAAATGAACAGGTTTCATAAAAATTGTTTGACTCTAAAATGACTTAGTATTTCATAGGTACCGCTAGTGACTTCATTCAGTGTGACTACCCTTTTTATGGTGCGTGCAGTTTTCTCATTTACTGCTGGGTGGTTTTGTGGCAAAAGCACTCAAGGGGCTCACAGTCTCCTCAAGGCTCTGCCTTTCTCTTTCAGCCATAACACTGAATGTGAGACTTTCTCCGCAATAGCTTATGTAGTTTTGAGTAGGGAAAACAATACACTGCCTCTCAGAAGTATTAAAAAGCTCTGATCCTCATATTTATGAAGTGTTTTGAGTTTTCAAGAGAGGTGCAATGTGCTCTAAATGCAAATTATTAGTAGCTATTAATCATGTAAATAAATGAGAATTTTTATTTGGCAGGTCTCCTGTGGAGTGGAACAGTCATGTAAAATATGTGCTGTGTTAGTAACAGATGGGTGAAAGGAAAACCAAGATCCCAAACTGTTGGGATTCCTATTGAATCTATACACAAATGTATTGGCAGAGGTCAGCATTTGGGTCTAAGGCTCTGCTAAACGTTAAATGGGAATTAGTAGGCTGTTGCTCTCTCGAAAAGATTTATTACCAAAAGCCTGTTTTATTTCTTATGTCCTTATATCCATTGCTTTATATTGTGTTGGTTGTTTAAATATTTGTGTGCATTCAGGAGCAGCAATTTCATCTCTCTAACAGAAAAATGTTGCAGCTGGCAATGGCTCTGGGCCAACAATACACAGGATGTCAGAGCAGCCCTGTGTGCAGTGTTCCTCTGCCCCAGCAATCTGGATTATGTTTTTGTAAATTTATTTGATCACGGCACTCATGAAAATTACAAATTAACATCAGTAAGCAGGAGCTGACATGGTCTCAGTGTATCTTGAGTAGTCTTTGCTATAGCTCTTCTGCTCAGCTCAGTCCTGACCTGCCGCACTCCTTCCTTTCTCCAGGTCACCCTCCTTTCAAGACTGATGTTGGTGGGTGGTGCATCACAGAAACTACAGATGCTAAGACAACTGAAGAAGGCTGACAACTCCATGTAATTTGAGACTAGCATGAAACCCAGTCAAGTGCCCTATAATACGGGGAATATGAAATAATAATACTTCAGTGCTGACCAACAACTAAGATTTTGCTTAAAGATTTTGCTTTAAGCTTTTGCTTAAAGCTTATTTGCTTGAGCAAATAAGAATATACTTAGCCACATCCCTGCTTTGCAATATATCCCTCTTAGTTTAACCTCTCCCATTTGCACAAATGTATTGTTTGCCTTTATTAATGCTTTAAATGAATAGTTACTCATGAATGTGATTGTAAGATTTGTTCCTTAGATGAAGAGAGTGTTAGTGACCGAAGACTGATACCAGGTGGCAAAATGACACTGTTTAAGCCTGCAGTACTAATTTCACAAGCACACAAATCACATCAATCTTTGCTTTTTAACCACTTTAAAAAGTGACTCACTTCTGCACTGGGAAAAATACTAGTCATCGTTCATGGATTGCGGCAATACTGAAAGAAAAGAACAACAAGAATTTTGCATCACACAGCAAGCTATCCACACTCTGCATTCGTTAAGATGACGTATCAAAGATGTCCCAGGAGGGAGGCAGGCAAACGTGAAGTTGCCTCAGTGACGCTATTTACATGAGCAAATCATTACCTCACAGTGTGTAAGTCCAGATGAAGCCCATGTAACTAACCTGAGGAAAACAGTCACTTGTCCACTGAAGAGCCGTTCGGTAGGTTAGAGCATTTTCATTATGAGACCTTACAGGAAATTAAATGAAATTTTATGTAAGACCATAATACCATACTGCCATTTAATTGCATGGTAATATATCATATAAAGCATTCCCCAAAGTTTAGCCTGTTAGCTCATTTGGTTAATTGAACATTTAGCACTTCCTCCCCTGTCTCCCAATCCTCTGTTCCCTCCTCTCCGAAATAAAATTTGATGAGTCCATTCATTATTGGCTCCTGCTGCAGAATAATTCGCTCTCCTTTCCAGCGTCAGTATCCAAGTGTCCTTATCTGAAAAAAAAAAAATAATAAGAGGGTGAAAGAGAGAGGCTTTTTAAAGGAAATCACAAGCTAAAAAACATAACACTTGCAGAGACCAGTACACTTGAGATTTTAGCATTAGCCTCCATTTCTGTGACAAGCTAAACAAATCCATCATATCCGTGCATCCCCACACTCGGAGCTCAGGCTCACCTTTGCTCCGCAATTACTGTTCCAGTGGTTTTGGTGGTCAGGACAGTTGGCTTAATCATGTCCACATCTACAGCAGCTGGGGAGGAAGGCAGCCTGCCCAGCATGCTCCCAGTGCGGGGCTATTGCTGCCTTCTCCTGCCTCGGTGCAAGCCCACTCAGCCGTGTGCCCGGGCTGCAGTGCCAGCCTGCCTCCCACCTCTGGGCTCCTGCTGGCACACCTAGAGCCACTTCTACCCATGCACATGGGTGCCAGGGAGCAGCTTTAAACTCCCTCAACCCACTCCTGAGAAGTCAGAAAGTAACAAGCTGCTCTACTCCAGAACGGGAAATTTAAAAATGAAGATTTTAGCAAAGTTCATAATCTTTTTTTTCATTAGCAGAGCAGAAAAGTTAGGAGGAACAAGGATTCACAAGGATGGATTTCCCCAGACACTTCCCTCTTCTGCTCAGAAATTATGCCCAAACAAATTTTGAGGCTTTTTCATCTTTATCACAGGTTTCCAGATGTTTGCTACCTATAGCTGGTTGTACAGCGCTGTCTCAGAGCTGGGACTTAGCGCACACTATTAGAAGATTCGACCATACTGTGGCAAGGTGCAGTCCCACCATCCGCTGATGGGGATGAGACTTGCTGCTTTACAGCGTGTGGTTCTCTTGGGCTTTGTCCCATCAACGTCACTACCTGGGAAAAGTCACATTAGGGGATTCAGAGAACAGGATAGTTCACTGCACAGTTCTGTGCTGCACACTGCTGCGTGAGATCAGAGCTTCCCAAACATTACCTCTTAACCCTTGTAAGGGTAGCCACAGGGGAATCAGGTGGAAAGCAGAAAATACTGCAAAAATTAATTCAAGGCTATAATAATTTTTGCCAATTCTTAAAGAACATAAGCTCTGTAAAGAATTTCCACTTCTTTTTGTAACACAAAATGCTCAGCTAGCAGCAGGCAGCAGATCCTGGAGTTTCTAAAACCTGATCTGGGATTTTGCCTCAAATTTCTGCCTGCGTAGCATTAAAAGTCTCATAAAATGTCAGAAAGTAGAGGACCCCACACAGAGGAACCGTAACCAAAGCTGGTGGAGTGCTTGTTGCAGGTGGCAAGATGGGATAGTTGTGCAAGCTTCACAGAGCACAATGTGCAAACTGATTTCATGTGACAGCACTGGTCCAGTTTAGCAAGTTAAGACAGGCTGGTTTATGAAAAAAACATTGCCATGTTGCTCTAGTGGCAGCTTGAGCTGTGAACAGCAACGCTGCTATTTCTTTTCCATGAAAGACCACAATATGTCCTTGCTGAAATGTAAAAATCTGTTGTAACTTAGTTTTGGCCTCTCTTGGGAGCTTTGAAACAAGACAAATATGACTACTCTGTCCACACAAGGCAGAGCAAAAACACACGACTGCAAAGTTGGAAGCTGTTGTTCCTGACCTCAGGGAGGAAACACCAAGCTCCTTTTAGCTTTTCACTGGTTTTCAGTTTTCACAGTAGGTCATTCACATCACAAAGTCCTCCTGCGGGAACCCCATCCAGTCGTGACCCATTCCAAGTGGGTCTGGAGAGGGGAGAGGAAGCAGTCACCAGCATCATTGCAGAGGCTGCTGATGGGAAGAGCCTGTGACACCAGGTTCAGGAGAGCCTCCCCAGAACTAGGCAGAAGGAATAGTAACCTCAGAAGAAAGTCTGTCTGTTTTTCCCCTCTCCTCACCCACATCACTAAACTTTGGAATAGGCAATGAGATATTACTGCTTAAGACCCCCTGTATATGTGTGAAGAGCTGCTTAAGAAACGCTGAGTTGAAGAAATGCAGAATGAAGAATTTGCCTTTGGTTTCCACTCACAAAGCCTGCAGTCATTCCTGCAGGCTTATGCAAGTAAGGGGTATAGTTTAATCCATTCCTGTGTATTTCCCCCTAATGGTAATAACATCACTGCTCCAAGAGGATGCAAATGTTAAAGGAAGGTGCCATCATGGAGAGAAAGGAGTATCCTGTCTCAGGAAGGAGTTTCCTATCTGGAGACCTGGAGCTGGACTTGGCATTTGTTGGTGACCAGTGCTAATACAAGCATCAGTATGATGTGGCTGTGCTGCCTTGCTGAGCAAGCAGAGGACTAAGCAAGTCAAATTTGCATTGAAGGGAGATTTTTCCCAGTGTGCAAGTACAGGTACACCTACAACAACTTGCAGCTACTGGATGAATTGCTGGTGCTAAAGACACTGACACTATGTCCAGAAGGCCAGCCTGCAGGCTATTACAGGGTAGTGATTTTCTCAGCAGCTACAAAGTGAAGGTGAAGTCTTAGTAGCCTTGAATATTAGGGTAATTCAGAAGCATTCAGGAGTCTAAATAGGTCAAAACTCAATAAACAGATCAAAACTCAGCAAATACTTAGGTTATATGCACAGTATTTATCAAGATGGCGTTGGTGCAGGCAGACATTATCAAGAATTGGGAGATGAGGCTGAATTTTGTGCTGCTTATTTTAGAGAGACTAAGCAATGGCCAGTGCTCATCCATCAAGTTCAGTCCAAGAGGATGGCCAATTCCTGCCATTTCTCCTCACCCTGGAGCATCTTGAAGAACACCTATACAGAACACCCTGGAGACTTTCTGCAGGATGGAGCTGGGTGGAGACGACCGGGAAGAGCTCACTCACCAGCATTACAAGTGCTGCCTCTGCAGCATGGTAGAAACCCAGCAGTGAGCAGGATGTGCGTGAGGCTGGGTTTTGCTACTGGCAGACCTCTTGATGGCAAAGCCCTTTCACAGGCAGTTGTAAACCAGCAAGGCAACAGATTTTAGTTGTTTCTGGAGAGGGCATTTAAAGCTCTAATTCTGTCTTAGTCTTATCTGTGCAAATTGGGCTTTTTTTTCCAATGGGTAGAGATAACATCGGTTCAGAAATGGCCTATTGCTATATTTGTTATCCTGTTGGAATAAAATGTAGGCCTCCAGAAGATAATAGCCAATAAATATCATTATCTCTTTTATAGGAGTAAAGTACTCACAAGTAAGAGGAAGAAGCACATAGGCTAAACCAAGTCAATGACTGAGAGCAAAGAAATATTAAAAAGACGGAGCATACCAGTGTTCAGATGTTTTGGCTCATTTGTCAGAACTTGTGGTTCTCTGATATGAAAATATCTGATTGAAGGGTTTGTAAATTACTGTTTAAAGGGTCTGTTTCTTCCGTGCTCTCATGAACAGAACTCTGTGTAAACACCACCTCATGTCAAAAGATTAAATATGCAGTCACTTGAAGATCTACATCATTTCTGTGTCTCAGCATCGTAGGACAAATAGAAGGAAGAGATGTAGGAGTACAGGTTGATAGACAAGAAAATGCAGCAGAATGACTTGGATTTGTTAAAAACTGACTGAAAAAACAACAATGGGCAAATGCAGACAACAGTTGAGGAGACTGATCTGCCTTCACACTTGAGATGAGGATCCAGCTGCAGGGCCGATGGAGCTGCTAACATGGCTTCTACCCTCACCAAATTAGCTCTGTGACTCAAGAAAAAGTTCCAGTTACCTTCAGCTGGCTCACCTACCAGGAGGCTACACTGCCCCAGGCACTCACACACACAACTATAGTGTGTGAAACAGAAAAAAAAATGCTTTTCGAAAAGAGCACTTACTGAATTTGACACATTGGCTGAGGCAGTTGTTCTGCTACTGTAAGGAGATGAATTCCTTGCATGCTAGGTTATTATTTTTAATGTCCTGCAGGAGGTGAATTACTCAGGATTAGGAAACATAAACTACTAAGAAATTTTGTAGGTCTGAGTGCCTCTTCACAGTTATAACGTCCTAATTGTTCTTTGAAATCTACTGTAGGGAGGGTCTCACCCACTGAATACTGTGCTTAATCTAAAATGGCCCGTGCTAACATTTCCTGTAGCTTGAAAACAAAATGAGGAGGAAAAAAAATATTAAAGAAAGGCCAAGAGGAGAAACAAGAGAGAAGGAGAAAAACATGGGAAAAATTTGGTTGCATTGTTAATGAACGTTTGAATTACTACTTTTGATGATCATGTTTTGAGTAAAAAGTAAAATGGGGAAACGAGAGAGATTCTCTCATGCCTATTTCTAATATGTCTTACTGTCTTGGAAACCTATGCTGAGGATTCAGACATCTGTTCTGCAGGACAGATGTGCTATAAAGTACAAATGCTGATGTCTTTGTGGGAGAAGAGGTTAAGCCAAAGCCTATTAAGGTCAATAAAAAAACTTCTGTTTTTTTTCAATGGGCTTTGGATCAGGTGCAAAGTAAGTGATGGGGGACTATGGGGTCTCTGCTCCCTGCACAGCTCTACCACAGGGCTCTCAAATGACCCCACCAACTAATTTACATTTTATGCCTCAGTTTCCCTACTTTTCTGAGTCTTCTAAAGTGCCTACCCAAAAGTATAACCAGGCTTAATGGCTCATAAGGTGATTGAAAAATCTTGGAAAGTGCTATTGGACTGCAAGGTATTCCTGGTACCCAGCAAATGTTTTCTTTTATGGCTGGTTAAACACTTAATGTTTAAGATACGAGGGGCTGGTGAACACAAGTGTTAATAACAGGTTCCCATAGATTAGGTTTTCTCCCGTGGGTCTACTTTGAACTTCATTCCCATGTTTATTTAGCTGTGCGTATGTGTGTGCATGGCCCTGCATGTAGCAAAGGGCCAGAAGGACCAAGCCCCTCCCTGAGGAAGCTCTGACAGAGGATCTGTGCAAATGTGCTTCCTCTTCCTTTCACTCCCCAACCTTAAGGTCAGAGGATCTGGAAAATCCTCCTCCACCCTGTGACTTGATCTGACGATTGTAAGAGAACCGCGGTTCCCCCTGTGCCTTCCGCTCCCCACCCTTCCCTCTCGCAGCCCCGTAACCCTTTAGAGCCTTCTCCAGATTCATGCCTATCGATCCTGGGCTCCGAGGAGGGACGCGGGGGCGTTGGGTGCCTGTGTTTTTACAGGCTGAGCAGCCCTGAGCATCCTAGGCAGTAGGATGTTTCTGTGACCCTCATGGGCCAAGGCAACATGTGAAAACAGTGCCTCAAAAGGTGTCCCAGGGGCACTGCTTCCTGCTCCCAGACAGACAAGAGGCAAGCCTGGAAAATGCATCAATTATTAACTCAGTTGAAAAGAGTTAACTGCACTTTTTTATTTATTTCTTTTTTTTTTTTTTTTCCATGCTTAATCTCAGCTATTTGGACTCAGGTCAGTCAAGTCAGGAATTCCTGCCTTTGGCTTCCAGCTCCGCTACAGCATGAGGGGCCCCCATGGTGGCCGGCGGCACAGGGGCCGGTGCTGGTGGCCGTCACGGATGGGAGCATGGGGGCTGCAAGGATGCCATTTCAAGGGTCCCATTCTGGGTGGACCTGTCCCACAGTCGCTGGCACTGCCGTTAAAAAACTGGTTTAGGGACTCTTAGAAAAGCCTTCAGGGACCCTGGGTAGGAATCACAGGAAAAGGGACAGTCAGCCAGAGGAGCATCTCCATGGCCCACACAACCTTCGGAGAAATCATGAATTCTTCGGGCTGGAGATTTCTAAGGAAAAAAAACAAAACAAAACAACAACAACAACAAAAAGGCATTTGGAGTTGGTTTTATTTGCCTTTTGGCTTCTGAACGTTTTAGTCACACTGGGCTTTTCTCTGACCCCATCAGAGCTAGAAAGTGACTTTTTATTTTCAATGGAAGGCATGATTTTCATAAAGAAGAGCTGAGGCGCTGTGACAAACACACCAGCCGCAGGCAGATGGTAAAACCACCAGATCGAGCCGTGTGCCGGCCATGGCGCAGAGGCCCAGACTGTGGTTCGAGATGAAGACCGTCTCACCCAAATGGTGGCCATGGGCCTGCCAAAGAGAGCGAGGATGACTCACAGCGCAGTGTGCCCCTTCTCTCCACCCAAAGCCAAGCTCTCTCAGGCCCCACGGGGCTTTCAGATGGTAAATACGCCAGCACGTGGCCTTGGCTGCCATTTTTAACATAGCTCCAGTAAAATGGGGTGCCCAGCTTCCCGGTGGAGGGGAGGCAGCAGCCCCGCTTGCACCACAGCCTGCAGGGCCTCACCTCCTCACCCCCATCCTCTGGAGGAGCAGGCTCACATCCCTCCCCACAGCTGCCTGTCTGCAGGAAGAGACCGACATGATCTATGATCCTCCTTGGCTGCCAGTTCAGGTCATAGGCTCACCCCCATCGGCTGGCCAGCTGGGGTGGCTCTTCCTGCACACCTGCCCTTGGCCGGAGCTGGGGGAGCAGGAAGGGACACCAGGGCTGGGATGCCACCAGGCACAGCTTGGCGTGTCGCCGATGCCAGCCTTTGCAGCTTCTCAGCTCATTTCAGCCAGAGAAGGACTGGTCCCCTCTGGGATGGGACAGGGAAGGTGGCAGTGTCCCACGTGCTGCTCCTGTTTGTGGGCGGACAGTTGCCCCAGCACTTTCCGGAGACACTAAATGCACTCCCAAACTCCAAAAGTCCACATGCAAACCTAATTATTTTGCATTAATCAAAACAATTTTAAGGACCCACCTGGGACTATTAGCATTTGCTGCTTTTGTACACAGTCAGACATTTCTGGAGCTGTGTGTAGGCTTTGCCTCCTTAGAGGAGCAGAAGGTACTCCCCAAAACTGCAAATTCAACGTGTGCCTCCATTTTTCCACTCAGTCTAGACTGAGCAAACATTTTAGGTTCTATCAGTGTTTGTGGTCTGCAATTAAAAAAGCTGAGACAGATACATGTTAGTCTAGTTCTGCTGTAGAGTGATTTACGACGGACACGCAGGCCAGGGGCTGCGCACTGCAGCAATACGTCTGTCCCACAGAATAAGTACTTACTAATATTAGCATTGACCCAGGCAAATTACACAGAGATGCTGGCATAATTATGCCTCTTTGGAAGGTCTTTCAGTAAACACATATGTGTATAAAGTGTCTTTCATTTAAAGAACACAAAGTGTTTTGGGACTTATTCCACTCCACTTACACTGAGGCACTATTATTCTTCTGTGGAGGTGAAACTATACCGGGCTTCAGCCCGGGTGAAACCACAGGTGTTTGTGTCCTGCAACAAACATTTCTGGGTGCTTCCACTAGCATTTGTAGAGGTAATCACGAAAGGAGTTACCGTGGGGCCACAAACCTGGCTATAAATATATGCACAAATTTCACGTTTCCTGAAGCAGGAACTGCTATTTCTTGTGTACAGCACCTGAGACAATGCAGTCTTGACCTGGTTAGGGTTCCTGTGCCGTCCTGCAGTGAAATGGTAAATAAAATAGCAATAATAATGTTGTCTCCTTTCCTTCTGCATGTTGTTATTGCTGGGATGTTTTTGTTTAGTGGCTTGAATTAGCAAACTTGTGGAGTTGCTGCTGAATGAAAAGGATTTGGAAGAAGGCATGTTTTTGTCATTTTTGATTCCCATCTACTTTAAAACAGAGCATGGGTTTCTTGAAATTTTGTAAGAAACAAAACTATGCTTTTTACAATAGTAATGAATTCTGTGCAGTGCAAAAGGTCATATAAAAAGCAGCAGGAGGACAGGATGCTGGGATAAAACACTGAGCAGATTTACTTCCTAAATTAATGTTTTTTTCTCTTTTTTTTACTCTCCCTGGGACTTTGTGGAATAACAGCATCTTGTGCTAGACAAAGGAAATGAAAGAGCATTAAGTACAGGTATACTGCAAACATGGTAGGCCAAATGCTGAGACATTTCTAAAGAAAATCAACAAAAGGAACCCAACAAGGAATGCAGATTTAAGTGGAAACATGCAATTCAGCTTATCAGCAACTTTGTATTTTATTCATTGTCAAATGTATTGGGAAGATATTAAGAGAACAAATATATGTAAAAGCTGTCAAATATGATCAACATGAATGAAGTAATTGAATTTATGAGAAACTCATGTGCATCTACCCATGCAAGTATGAAGTAGGGTTATTATACCTGGCTATATATTTCATGATTCTGAAGAGACTGGACCAATTTCTTCTCTACCACAATTTCATCACAGTCACCAGACATTTATTAAGTTCTTTTTTGTCTGGTTTAAGTGCCTGAAAACGTAAACTCCAATCATATTTTAATCCAACAGATGTATGTAAGTTTAGTTTAATAAATATAAGGGTCACAAATTCAAATGTCTGAGAAGTTTGGAAGAAGTTTTAATTAAATACAAGTTTAGCTCAGTGCAGCAGCTAATGATTTACTTGAACAAGGTGTTTGACTCACCAAGAAAAATCTACAGCAAGGCATAAAATGTCTTTAAAAACCTTGCTAAGTTTACAAGAAATGCCTGTACACATTGGTCACTTTGCTTTACTATCTGGGCCCTTCTGCCTGCTCCAAGGTCTTGGGAGGGCTCCGCACTCGGCTGCCCCAGGCCAAGTGGAGCACTAGGACATGCTGATTTCCTCCCCAGTCCTCATCCTCTTGGGGGAATGACGGTGGCTGGAGTGACTTATCTCAGCAGCCTCCTGGCCAATGCAAGAGGGGGACAGCGCCATTACTTGCCTTTCCCTGTCCTTCCTCATGCCAAGGAGGTGTATAAAGCACAGTCCTGACACCTCTGCCCATTCTTCTCTTTTAGCCTCCTCCTCCACAGGACTGTTTCTAATTTCTTGCCTTGCTGTCACACTTGTTGGGCACACCCATTCATCCTCAGGTTCCTGTGGGATAAAAGGAGGATTAAGTTACCTATTTTCTATTTTGGGCAAGATTTTCAGAGCCCTTCCCTGTGCCTAGTTCCCAGGATCCTGCTGGGCTGTCCAAGGATAAGCTCTTGAAGAAGAGAGGAAGCAGAGAAGACTCCCATAGCAACAACACTCCTTCCTTCTATCTCTCTGCATCTCTCTGTATGTATCCTCTGAATTTGCAACGGAAAAAGATAAGCTTTGCCCCATTTTCCTTTCCAGCAGACAGTGGAAGATTACCAAAAGGGCTGGGAGGTGTAAAAAGGATAAGTATAAATATTGCAGAGAAAGAGAAAAAGCTGCAAGATAGAGAAGTATATAAGTCAAAGGAAGAAAATGATGAAATGAGAAAGAGCGAAGAAGAGGAAGGTGCAGAAAAGAAGTCACAATCCCAATCATCTGTGTAGCTGAGGCTTCCACTTCCATGGTAATGTGCACTTCCTAAGTTTACCTAATTGTTCAGAAGCATTTTGTCCTCACAAACACTAATTTCACACAGAACCTGTTGAAAGGATCACAGAAAACCAATCTTTTATGAAATGTGCTGGAATAGCTGTAACTAAGTTACTGTTCCAGGGAACAGGGAGAAAAAGTCAGTACAGTGTGGTGGACTAAAACATGCTTCCACATTCTGCCTGGGATTGCTCCCCAAATACCTCCTACTGGGATAATCTAAAACTTTGAATATCTATGACCAGTGCATACAAATTTTATCCTCCTTTGCTTTTTCTTTATCATCTTCCTCCCAACCTTCCTCTTAGTTCTTTGGGTCAAAAGGGCATAACTTCCTGTCTGCCTCCTAAGACCATAATCTTTTTTATTTTGAAACAAAAATGAGCTAATGATTAATTTTATTTTGCAGATAGCTGAACGTGAAAAGACTTGAAATGAATCAGAGCAGAATTAGAGTGCTTTTTTAAAAGAAAAAAAAATGCAAACTGAGTGATTCCCTCAGAATACTTGCAAAAAAGAAACAGATGTGAAAAAAATCTAAATGTGAATGTAAAATAAAATCCAGACATGTAAAACCTATTTTTTTTGGCAAAGAAAGCCAGATTTATTGATATATCCTCAAAATATGGAAACAACCTATTTGAAAAAGTGAAAAATAAGCTGAAAATACAGCATCATAGGCCTGAAAAAATCAATGAAAAGAACAAAGTGAGTGAGGATTTGCAGAAACCAAACAAATGCTGACATGACTGGAGGAGAGCAAACAAAATAATCCTAGCTAGCAAGAGAAAGCCTATGCATCATAGCTGAAAAAAAAAATTGGAGACATGGTACTTCGAAAGATGATCTGTTATCTCCATCGAGAATTTCCTTGCTAAATTCTGACCCCAATGAGGCTGTAGTATAACATTTCTGCAGCTGATCATCATGCTACTTAAAAGGATGCTTATTTTTTATAAATTGGAGACTAAGGTTACTTTGAAGTTTCCAGATATTAACATTACATACACTCCACTGCAGTGTGTGGGTTGTTTCCACACTGAAAGCTTTAGAAAAATGTACAACTGATTTGTGAAGCACAAAATTCATCCCAATGAGATCTGTAAGTTAATCAATTTAACATACGTAAACTGTTTTTTTCTCTCTATTTTGATGAAGAACAGAATAAAAGCCACACCTGAAAACCCACATAGAAAAAATGTGGGGTTAGAGGCTTCATCCTTATCTGTAGAACACTTAGCACACACAGCTATGATCCTTGTTCCCACTAGCAAATTAATCCTTATTCTCAGTGAACTTTGATGTTCAAAATACAGGCTCACTCAAAAAATCCCAAGTATGCATCTGACGAAAAGCAGAGTTTTGGTTGTTACCTGATTTTCTTCTTCACAATTTTAAGACATGTAAGGTGTTACACACACAGGTACAGATTCTAATTCTTCAATGCATTTGGCTTACAATATGCAAGATGTCATCTGCTAAAATATTGGAAAGAAAACGTGACAACAGAAAACAACAGTTTTGATTTTTTTGCAGATATTTCATTGGTGTCTGACCAAAAAGAAAGTGAATTCTTTAATTAGGTCATCGGTGCACAGTCTTTGAAGCAATGATGACAGCCCAAAGCAGACACTTCTAAGCTTTCTTCAGTTCGTACCTTACAGACCAATAATTCCCTGCAACCTCTAATGCTGGACACGGTAGTGTACTGTAATCTTATATAGTAGCACAATCAGTACGGAGCAACACTGTTCATAAGCATTAATGTTAGTGAACACATAGAATTTCTGTTCAGTCTATAAGCCCACAGCTACATTTGAAGGTATATGTCCTGATTTAAGATATTAGTATATATAGTGTAAGCTGTCAGATATAGCTGAACACAGTTTAAATCCTCTTTTCTCTTCTCTTCTCTTTTC
This sequence comes from Numenius arquata, assembly GCF_964106895.1. Taxonomy (NCBI): domain Eukaryota; kingdom Metazoa; phylum Chordata; class Aves; order Charadriiformes; family Scolopacidae; genus Numenius; species Numenius arquata. The sequence continues at coordinate 82,114,520 of NC_133577.1, read as the reverse complement.
TCTTCTCTTCTCTTCTCTTCTCTTCTCTTCTCTTCTCTTCTCTTCTCTTCTCTTCTCTTCTCTTCTCTTCTCTTCTCTTCTCTTCTCTTCTCTTCTCTTCTCTTCTCTTCTCTTCTCTTCTCTTCCCTTCCCTTCCCTTCCCTTCCCTTCCCTTCCCTTCCCTTCCCTTCCCTTCCCTTCCCTTCCCTTCCCTTCCCTTCCCTTCCCTTCCCTTCCCTTCCCTTCCCTTCCCTTCCCTTCTCTCCCAGAATGTGCTGTTTGCTTTAGAGCTCTTCAGAGTAGAATTTTTTCATGCTGCATACAAGGAAACCAGAAATATTAAATGTTTTTTGTGTCCTTTCCATCTTTGATATTTTCTCTTCTGTACCCTGGAAGAATCCCATCCTCATCTCGCAGACAGATGACTCCTTGTCATCTCCAGACAGAAGACTCAGTGTTAAGTCTTGCTTTCAAATAGCACACACGTGTTACAGGGTGACAGGTTAATTGGTATCTTACCAGCAGAGATTGCCCTCGCCTTTCTAAGCAACTTAAGATAATGCCAGAAGTCCTAACTTTGACACCTGGGGCTCCAACTTCTCCTCATGTAAGTACAAATATGTATTTTCCAGGCAGATGACCTCCCTTTTTCTCCAGACCTGAGAACAGTAATTTGCAAATCACTGCAAAATAGTATTCCCTTAAAGATACAAAGTAATCTCACAGTTCAGCAAAGACCTTGAACCAGCTAAGTAAGTTCTCCACTCCTGAAGCAAAGGACCATTATCAATGGCTGCTCATCACTTCCCAGCACCCTTGCCATGAGACCTAGAACATCTCGGTTCCCTGTTTCACCCCACGTAACAGTTATGCAGAACTTTGAAGAAAGATGATGAAAAAACATGCATCTTGGAAAAAAAGGCACAGAGTGTATTTTGGTAGAGCTCCATGGAAATTAAGCAGTTCCATGAACAGAACTCCTCATTAAAAAGGACTGAAATGCTACAATCCCAGTTTTCCTTTGTACCTAGAGGTCTCTAAACTGGCAGACACACCTTAAGAGAAGCCGGCAAATCCACAGTGAGGCAAGACAGAGGTGATTCTTGCTAGGAAAAAGACAGGCATCATAGAAGTTGCTGTTTCCTCTACTATACCACACATCCTCAAGGGCATCTGTTTCTAGATTATTAAATTAATCTTTAGCCTGTGACTCATTTTTGTCTCTTCACAAACATAAACTCCCTTGACAGCTGTTCTGCTCTACTGAGGAAAGTATCAGGCCCCAAAGGAAGGTTTTTGCATGTGGGAGAGAAATGGAAGTGGAGACTGTGGAACCTGCAGGGGCAGATGCAGCCCTGCTCTAAATGTGACTTATAGCCAGGATTTAGTGATGTGGCCCTTGAGCGCGTGGAGGTCTTGCAGACCATGCTAATTGGGGAAGTACGGGGAAGAGGAAGGAAACCCTTTCAGCATCACGGTAAATGCCCAACTCGGTTACCTCCCACAGGAGACGCAAGTCATGATTCTGTCTTCACTGTTTTCAGAATTACAAAAAACACTCATCTTTTTGATGTGCCTTTACCTCAATAAAAATCTCAGAGAAACACAAACATAGATAATTTTTAAAAAATGTAATCAAATTATGAAACAGTTTTTCTGGGGTGAAGAAATAATTGTTTGGAGCTGTTTGTAATGAGGTTTAAACACACAAGCCAAGCTGAAAATGCAGGCTCTGAAATAGTTGCTAAACTTTCAAGAGGCTGTTCTTTACCTTTGGTAAAAAATCTCTCACTAGAGCGTCCTCTGCCCACTTCCACAGAGCCCAGGTTCCCCTTATGACAGCACCGAGCAATAACTTGATGATAAAAATGTGCTAACGTAAGCATCGCGTGAAACCAACCACCTGTGTGTCTTATAACTCTACTTTTACTAATGGTGGCTTGGGTACATAAAGGTTTCCATTTGTCCTAGAGGTAGCAATGAGTTTACAGCCTTATACATATAGGTAAATGGGGAAAGGAAATGGTTCAGAAAGCCACTGGTTCAAAACTGTGTGTCTGTCCGTGCAACAAGAGAACCCTCTGGAGACTGAAGCAAGCTGTTCACCAAGCTACTTGTTAATTCTTTTTTTTTCCTCTGTAAAACTCAGCTGAGACTGTTTTATCTAGTATTGTTGATCGGAAGTGTAACTGATAAAATAGGGTAAAATATACATTTCTTCTGTTTTTGTTGAATTTTCACCTTGTTTTTAGTAAATGTTGTTCTTCTTAAGATCACTAGCACATGTGTAATTTAACACTGATGCCCTCAAGGAAAGAAGGCTCCTGCAACCTCTGCAGTAATGTATTGAACACTTTGCACTGCTTTTGAGTTAATCCAGAGAGCAGAACAGAGTTATCTATACCTTCTGAAATGTGGTTACATGAGGTTCTGATAGGCAAACCAAGATTATCTAGAGAACCAGAAAGACCAAAGAATAAAGATCTAAAGAAGGAGGAGCAGGTTGGAGACTGTCAAGTAATCTATGTTCAAATCTATGGCGTAACACTGGCCCCCAAGACAGTCCAGTCTTTCCTAGTTGGACAAGAATGAGAATTTAAATCTCTGTGAAGCTGTGCAAAACACGCAAGTTGTTCCAGAAAAGAAGAGTTAATGAAGTCTGGTGTCCCAGTTTGAAGCAAAACAGAACCAATTTTCTGTTCTGTAACTTTACATCCTAGCTAGGCCTCCTCTAACTGTCTGAAATTAACGGCATATTGTGGAGAAAACTGCTCGTTCTCAGAATGATAAGACCAATGTTTGTGCTCCATGCCAAGGAATGGTATGCAGGGAGGCCCTTGCTTATACTTACTGCCATAACAACCAAGGTCAGCCAATTTCGTTATTTGCCCCCTTAGGGGGTCGGAAACGGAAAAAACGTAGAAGGGTCACATCGGTGGGGAGGAGTGGACAGGACAGGTGACCCAAACCTGACCAACTGGGGTATTCCATCCCATCTGCCCCATGCTCAGTATAAAAGCTGAGGGACCAAAGGGTCAGCCCCTTCCTGCGATGGCCGACGTCCAGAGAGGACTCTATCTGTTCATCTGCCTTTGATCCCGATCCGTGTGTTCCTGACTCCAGAGCTGGAATCCAGTTCCCATTCATCACTGAGTCCAGTCTGGGACTTCCCCAGTGCCTGCCGGTGACGTGACTGTCATCCTGGGAGCTTCATACGGTTTTGTATATATTGTATCTATTTCATTATTTTCTTCTTTATTTTTATTTTAATATTAATATTTCATTAAAGTAGTTTAGTTCATTCTAAACTTCTGAATCTCCTTATCTCTTTCTTCTCCTCTCTCCTCTTTTGCGGGGGGGAGAAGAGGGGGGAAGGGCCATCTGTCGGTCTGGTTTTGGTAAATTCGGCCGAAACCACAGCATCTGGCTTCATATGGCTTTACATATTTTGACTGGGTTTTTTTGGTGCCGAATAAGTGCAAACTCCAATTGACTTTCAGCACATGATTACGCCATTTACAGCATATCATCATGTGGACTCGCTAGTGTCTGTGTCTTGTTGAGTTCAGTTACACTTCCTCCTGATGTAGCAGTAATGGGGTCTTCTTTCCCAGTGCTAATTTTCATGGACTTTTCATGGAACTCAAAGTAATGTTGGTTGGACCTTTGAGACCACTTCTGTCAATTTGGCTGAAATGAGGAAGTTGGGTTACCCATTATCAGGGAGAACTGGCAGACCCCACGCAAACGCATCAAAGTGTGCAAATCTACAGTCATGTGGACATAGGTTCTCTCACCTGCACTCACATGGTGTGTGATCACAAAATACTCATTTCTTTAAAAAAATGGGCTAAAGTTATTTCTGTCTCTTTGGGATTGGGAAGCCAATATTCATTTCTGAAACACCAACAAGGGGCTGAAATTGTTCATAATTAGCTCAATGAAAATTCAGGGTAACACCAATCATTTCAGTACAGTTCTGTTAATTTAGACATGAGGGAGCCTGAGCAGAACAGGAATTTGAGTCAAATCTATTAACCACAAAAGCAGAATGCTCTAACACAATCATAAATGTTTGCCACATGCAAAAGTATACTTCCCACTGCCAACTGCAATCTTGTGATTTCCTTCGAAAAAAGCACTCTCTTCAACTTACAGTGTCATTGTATCAGTTTTAAACACAGGTGTTTCTTTAGGGACCATTCCTTGCCACGTGTTAGCCTTGTGCTAAATTACATATTATTAAAGAAATAATTTTTTGTAGGAATAAAGATCAGGCAAGGACATTATAATATAAATAGCTATGATAAATAAAATAAAGGTCACTGATATATATGTCTTAATCACTTTGGGAATCAGCAAAGGCACAAATTTTAAATAATTAATTTTGCTGGCTACATCCTTATTTTGTTCTTCATACTATTAATTTCCTACAAGTCGAAACATTTCCCCTTATTTTGTTTGCCTGTTCTATTTAGCACAAAAAGAAAGATAAACAAGCCAATAAAATATATACGTTATCAGAAAAGACAGAGGGGAACATAAAAGACTGATAACTCTAAGAAACTTTTAACTCAGCAGATCTCACCCATGCAGAGGGAGGAGTTTTGTTCTGTACTATTTTAAAGGTAAATTTTAAAACATCTACTTCCTATTTGCTACGTGTTTCAACAAATTTTCTGAAACCTCTGCATATTTTTAAAAGTCTCTGCCTTTTTACATTATTTTAATTTGGCAGCCCTGTGGATCATTTATTATTGTACGTACATGAACTTCACTTGAAATGAATAATCAGTTTGTTTTCTGATCTTCTCTGTCTATCAGACTACAGAATCCTCTTCCGTCTTCACCACCACCACGCCCTATTGCTATTGCTAGGGAAGAACTGCTAAATGATCTAAATGAGAAACATACATATACACATCTGCATTTATATGTGTGTAGGGTTATAAAACAGCCTTCCACCATTCAGAGGAACAGTACAACAGTAAAAGCCTACACTGACTGTTCAAGAACACGGTCCATTGACATTAACTAAACTTTTAAGGTCCTGGGTCTTTATTTTATTGTAAGTATTGACTTTTTGAATGAATTAAGACTGGAACTCAGATCAAAGCCCATTACTAATTTCCTTGTTTATTACTGGGAGTTAAGAAATTCCTGTACAATTCCCACAAGGATGTAGACAGAGTCTGGACAGACAGACAAGTGAAAAGTGGGAGCTAATGAATATTGCTCTAGTGTCAGACAGGTAAAGCACTCCCCTCTTCCTGTTAATTCAGTCGAAACAATGAAGAGAAAAACCCAACCCACCCTTGTCTTGTTTGGCTTAGACATGAACCCTTGATAAGACTCTGGAAAACAAGAAACTTTATAATAGATTTTAGCTACCTTTGGCTGAGAAACTTGTATGTCATAAGAATGTAAAAATAGTGGTGTACTTCTGCAACCAATGTACACTTAGCTTGATATGTTGTAGATAACAGAAAATGACTGAGATAAAGTATAATATAACATTTTTCCTTGAATATTACATACTTTACATTTCTCTACAGAAAGGATATCCCAGCAGGAAGGAGAAAGGTGGAGCACAATCCCTGTAGCATTTCTTGTTCTGCATTGTACAAAACTTTGTAGGGACACAGGAAGAGGATACGGAAGTTTCTACAGGAAAACGGAGAAAAGTTCAAACATAAACAGCATCCAAAAAATTTACCAACAGTTTGTAACATTTCCTTTTTCTCTTTAAATATTTAAAGACATTTACATTACAGCATAGTTTACTATACAGTTCTATAGGTATACATTTTTGCAATTTCTCTCACAATATCTCAACGCAATTTCTAACATGAATTGTGCAAGTTTTATTACATGGAGTAATGTAATACTATTTGGTATAGCATCCTCCTTTTAACAGAATGATCGAGTGTCGGACTAACAAGTTTATACTACGATCTGTGTAGGATTTTAAAGAAACTTGGTATTTAACCAAAGTCCTCCTGAAGACCACTTCCATAATAAGCCCCTGATTGAAACCCACTAAAGTCAGAAGAAACTTGCCATAACCTCAGCACCTTTTACACAAGGCTGTAAGGTCTTTTTTCAGCAAAGCTTAAGAATGTGCTTAAATCTAGCGTTGCATGCAGCTGAAATGTGGATGGAGGGTTATAGCTGAAGACCTGTCCTCTCACCTGGAGCAGCCGTCCTTGGCTGGACGGCGACAATGGTGGGATACAACCATGTTAGCCGTTCTCATAGGTCTGTGGTTGTTTGAACTTATTTTGTGTCAAGCACAACAGAAGAGCACATGGTTAACTCTTAAGAACTTGTTTAGTAAGTATGGACTTAAGCTGATATTTATGCTCTTTTGCTAAGGCTGGTTATGAAGGAGCCTACAGTTTGTATCAAAAAAACTTTCCATGTAAATGTGGCATCTCTTGATAGCACCCAGTCAAGAGTGCAGAACAACAGCGAAGGCAATATTTGTATTAGAACTGTGACTATTGCTACTATGTGATAAAAAATTATTAGACAGGCAAATGGGTATCAGATTTTCAATGTGTATACATTTAAGGTACGGGCAGGATAGCAGTCCTGAAATAATATAGAGCAAACCAGTAGATGAAAGATGCAAGTCCTGGTAATTTTTGGAGGAACAAGTTTGCATTGCAGGCTTACCTTACTTGAGTTTTCAGAAGAATCAAAATGCTGTGACTTTCAAATGATTCAGATGTGAGTATGTCTACACTGAAAGCTTTTTGTACCTGTATTTCAAATGTATCGCAAAACCCCTCTGAATACAATCCCCTGAAGAGGAATTTCACATTTTAGCTGTACTGAAGGGAGAGTATGAATCTATATGAGTCTCTCTCCTTTACTGTACATTAAGAAAAATAAGTGCACATGCACATGTAAGGTAAAGGTATTAAGACACATTCATTTTTTAACTTTATTTTGTGTAATGTGACTCAGAAAAAGGATTTTCTCACAAGCAAAAGGCAGCTATAACCATGTTAATAGCAGTCTTTTCCTATAAGAAACATATAATGCATGTACTTTATGGTCTGTACCAATGACTGGTTAAGGGGTTAGTTTTGACTTTAAAAACCCAAAGATTTTTTTTTGAAGATTTATTTGCTTTTCCAAAGTGTCTTTTATATGAGGTTTATAATTATGGGTGTGGAGTATGAGAATAGGGAAGGCTTTAAGAAAACATTAATTATTTTATTAGAAAATGCACATCACCAAGAACATGCATAATTAACTTTGTAATTACAAACAAGATAATACCATCACTGGAACATCAAAATCAAATACACAGTAATTAGAAGAGAAAAAAAATATTGTCCATTGCACCTAACTGAAAATTGTTAAGCAGAAATGTCTCCCGAAGTGCATGTCATACTGGGAAACATAAAAGCTATAACATCACATGTTGAAGATAAAGTCTGCACAATTTCATTTGTCATCTAAAAATCTTTAGAATTAGCGTGGGCTGATCGGAAGTGGCAGTGAGTTGCACTCCATTTGACCAAAAGCATTTGAGAACAGTAAAAGCAGTTTAATTATATTCAGATGCCATGGTGATATTTGGCAGCAGAACTACCTTGGTTAGGTTATATTTAGAGACTAGGTTAGAATAAAACAGACAGATGGGAGACAGGTGCAAAAAAAAAGGAGAAAGAGACCAATAAAATGCAACTAAAGTTCTAGATCAGACCTTTAATTAATTAGCCTGGCAAAGAAATTGCAGTAGAACAGATTGAAAAATTTAAGCAGCACTGTGGCCTCTGAAATAGTTAATCTTTGGAGTTAGATTAGACCTCACGGTTATTCAAAGATTCTTGGAATCCTCTTTCCCTGTTCTCCTGGGTTGCTCATTTAGGTGCTATAGGCTCTTTTAACACACACAGCAACACGACATTCCTGAAGTGACAAAAAAATTGTAGGCAATTACACTGCACACAGGAGGTAATTCCTTATAAATCTTTCACTAAGAAGGCAAACCTAATGAAAACGTACACGCAAGTGATGCTTTTTATCAAATCGTGTTGGGTCATGTGCTTTCTGCCACAACACCACCCAGGAAAAGCAAAACATTTAGGAAAGTAAAAAAGTGCCAGAGGAAGAAGAGTGCGAAAGCAGTAATTTTCCCCAAACACTCCTTTCTGATCAAGCACCACAGCCTTCAGCGGGTGGGTAGGAGAGACGGGGAAAACCTTGGGGTCTCCAAAACGTCAGTCCCGTGAGACCGAAGGCAGATTTCTGATTACAACCCAGCAGTAATTCTCATTCACAGCCTCTGTCACGAGGGACTGAAACATTCTCCCTGAGGGAAAAAGAAGTCCCTGGAAGAAGGAAAGAGGCTCCCACTTCTTTGCTGAAGTCCTACCATCTGCACAGTATAAGTGTTTCATGGTGGGAATAAGCACTTAACCCTTCTCCTGCCTCTGACAGGAAACATTTCAGGTTAAAACTTGCAGAATTTCTTTGTTCCAGAAAATGTGACATGAGTTTTTTGACCTTTTGATGATGACATGCAATTGTTTTTCCCACTAATCTGATCCAACTTTGAACAAGAGGTTTCTCAGCAGCACACGCAGTTCTGTTGATGTCTGCCATCTGAAACCTTTTCTAAAGCTCACAATTTCATTCTAGGTAGCTCAGCAAAAAGCCCAGGAAGAAATAATGCTTGCTGAGGAACAATGTGCAGTCCAATCTCTTGAGTTTCCATGGGTTTAGAGTCAGTGTTACACCCTGGAGGTAGCACTGGACAGTATTGCAGGCAGCACTTTTCTTGCCAGTGAAGCTGCCTGCGAGATGAGATAAAACTGAGGACCTGACCACTTTGTGAGTGGTATGGATCCCCCGGGACTTTTTGCAATAATGAAGTTGTTGGCTCCGAAGCCCGTGTTTGTCCAGCTACAGGAAAGTGTGAAAGAGAAAAGCCAAACCTGCAAGAGGAACATTCATCAATATTGATGCAACGCTTGCAAGGCATTTAAATAGTATGTTGTGAAGGGCAACCAAGAATCCTACATGAATTAGGCTGTCATTCCAAACTCAGGTAATTAATTTCTATATGCCCACTTTCCAAAATCCCCTGGAAATCCCCCTGTAACCTGTCAGGTGGTTATTCAAGCTAGAATTACTAGGAAATAAGAGAGAAGAATGGTTACGAGTGATTCTCCCACAGAACCTATTGTGTTAGTCGTCACAAAGGCAGACACAAATTTGAAGCCTTTTCACTACAGAGCCTGTAATCAAGAAAGAAATACAAAATGTTCAGAGAGAGTGAAACAATGTATGCATTCATTACATATATTCTCAATTAAAATATTAAATGAAACTGCAATTATTTCCAACTGCTTTCAACTTTGTTCTTGATAATTACGTATGATTATAAGTATCTATGTACATTTAAGGAAAATTGTGTACCGCAAAGCGACATTACAATTATTTAATTTAACGCAATAATTTAATTACAGTGGGGCTCAAGGCTTGGAGTGAAATTACACTAAAACCTAGACCAACACAGACAGGAGCATCAGCCTGAAGAGCTTAAACAGAGATCTGGAGCACAGCAAATCTACCTTTTTTTTTTCTTTTTTTTTTTTGTTTCCTTCTTTTAGATTGGTTAATTACAGCAGCACATGAGATTTATGAACAGTTTAAAAATACAGTAGAAACAATCTGAAAGGACAGACAAAGCCTGGTTTCTTAATTGATGTAATGTAATAAAAATGAGGCAGAATTACAGCCACTATACTTAGGAATGCTTTGGGGCAATTTTTTCAACAGAAAGACAGGTTTATAAATACGGGCTCTTTTACAAACTGCACTCTCCCTAGATAAACAGGACACAGAGACATCCCGGGTGCGTATGTTTGCTCAAGGATCGCCTGAACCCATTAGATTAGGACTTTCGGCAGGGGTAACCTGCCTTACTGGTTGAAGGGGAGCTGTCTCTACTTACTCTTAGTCCTTTATGAGTGCGACAGCTGTTGTCTGGACCAACTCTGAGCAAGGAACTTCCAAAGCTAAACCCCCAAATCTTCACAGCTTGAGGACAGGATTCAGGCTTTATAATTAACAGTTGTAATGATAATACGTGCTGATGAAAGGATGTCAATGGAGACACAGAAGTTCACTAGAGACTCTACTAAAAACATAACTAGCATTTTTATGACTGTGTTCACAAACAGGTTTTTTGAGTGGAATTGCTTTTCCAGAAGAAAAAGGCTCCTACACAATACAAACCTGCAAATTTCCTCATTCATCATCTTGTATTTTTGCATCAGATAATCCTTAAGGATAACTACAAGTCAAGATTAATTTAGCCAGGCAGATATCACGGATGAGAGAGTTTCAGCAACCATTCTGTAAAGTACAGTGTTTTTATCGAGCACATAGATGTAGTTTCCAAAAATATTTTCCTGATGACATCCATAGTGATAGAATCAGTAGCTAGCCCTGGCCAAAACCTCCCATTTTCTTCCACTTCCAGCAGAGCTTTCTGGATTCCTTGTGTTTCCAACATATCCTGGTGGCTTTATTCCATTAAACAAGTTCCACACTTTCTTCTCCAGCATCCGTAGGGTAATATGAAGAGCCTTCATCCAGTGGCCATCCAACTTTCAGCACTTAGGCAGGTTTATTTAGGTTTCTACCTCACTATCTAGACAAAAAAAGGACTTGTGCTGTAAAAAAAAGTAAATCTGGTGCTGTCAACCAAGTTACAGTATAGTAAATAAAAGAAACATTTTATTTTTTAAACTTTTAAAAAAGATAGTTTTATTCACTTTTTGTAAAAGAAAAGAAGTTATACTGGTTTTGGGAGTTTGTTCCCTCAGATCTCCGCACCTCTAACTGGTCAAGGCATCTCTGGAATATCTCTGCTTTGTCTCTTGTTCACAAAATCAATGAAAGACAAATGTATGGTGTGTATGAAAGACAAACGTATGAATTCTGGTACCCCCAGCTGTCAGTCCAACATTGCATATTGGCACCATAAAAGCTTCTCTAGCTGTCCTGGTTTTGCAAAACCGGGTCTTCAGTTTTACTTCCTAAACAAAGGTTGATTCCTGCATCCTAATGACTTTAATGCTAACAGCAAGGACTTTATCCACTGTGTATTTCAATCTAGGAAATATACTCTCTCAGGTTAAACTTTTTAATGCTTCTTTATTTGAGAAACACAAAATGAGGATTTAGCAGACCTCACATCTGTATTCTAAAATTCAGAATGGCTGCTAAAAGGGAATGATTTGAGGAAAAGAACAGAGTTACATAACTTGGTGTGCCAGTACCCTGTTATTCTTGCTCCCCCACGGCATGTTAGAAGATGAGAAGGAAGACCTGATGGACTTCCACAAGAGACTTGCAATTTGCTCACCGCCAGCTGTTCGGATGTTATTGACTAACATCTAGTGGCCAACTGTGAGGAACTTTTTAATTCCATCAAAGCATACTTTTGTTCCCAATAACATCATAAGCAACGACCCAATAGAGTGATAAAAAATAATCATGGCTTCTGTGTCATTGCACATCAAGCACATTCTGGACTACACTGATTGTGCTGGAATGATAAATCTTGTGACTGTTAAATGAAATAGCGGCACAGCATTGATTTTGAAGTGTTATGCACTGAACATCACCGACGCACTGGGCAGAGAGAAGATAATGTTGCTCAGTCTGAGGATTTCCAAATAAAGTAAGAAATAGATGGTACAGTTCAGATATATGATACACAAGAGACATAAGGGATGTAAACTCCAAATACTGGAAATGTGTCCCTTTAATAAATCCAAACCAACGGTTCAGAATTGAGGTTTACAGATGGAGGGTCAAAACCAAAATCCCAGGCAGCAAACTACCACTGGCCTGTCTTTGGGATATGACGTGGAGCTGGAAGATCCACTTTGAATTCAAAGACTTGAGGGCCCCTTGACTTTGAACCTTGGTTTACCTTGTCGTGCCATGTTGCACCATTTGGGTGTTTCGTGACCTATGTGACGTCCAGCTCGGGAAGGCCGGCGGTGAAGAGAGCACCCAGCGAGCTCTACCTTCGGGAAGGGAGCACCCAGCGAGCCCTACCTTTGGGAAAGCAGCACCCATCGAGCTACCCCACACGGCCAACGCCTCAACCCCCTCGGGGCCCAAAGTGCAGGCTCCAGCACTCCCCTCCACTGCCGCCCCACAGCCCCCGGTCCGACGGGGACGAGGGCGCCCGCCTTTCCCAGGGCCAACGCCTCGCCGGGGCCCCTCGCCATCCCGCGGGGAGGGCGGTGTGCCCCTCCTCAGCCCTCCACAGGCATCTCCCCACAGCCACGGGTGGGTTTCGGCCAGGGCACCTCGCAGCCCGTGGCCGGCGGGAAGCTCCTCCCCAGGGGTGTAGCACAGGAAGAGGTGGAGGTCGGGGGAGCCGGCGGAGCTCCCTGCGAGGCGGCGGAGGTGCCGCTAGCCCGGCGGCTGTAGGATGTGCGTGTCTTATGTTACAGCCATGCTGCGCATCGGTGGCCAGAGCGAGGGGCGAGGGGAGGAAAAGCCTGTTTACACAGACGGCAAAGCGCCTGGGGAATAATGCAGGGGAGGAAGTGAGCCGGCTCGCTGTCTGACTGCTCTGACTTCCTGCTCGCTCCCGCACACGGGCGCACACACACGCACACACACGCACAAACACACACACACACACACACACACACACACGCACACGCACTCTCCGGCCGCAAAAAAAAAAAAAAAAAAAAAGAAAAAAAAAAGGGGGGGAAAAAAAATCAGGATCTCGTTACAAGAGCAGCAGAGCGCCTGCAGAAGAGTGTCAGCATGGAGAACCAGGGGATTTTACCCACCTCCCTCTAAAGTACCGGGAGAGAGCGGAAAAGTCCCTCTCAGGCTCTGGGTAGGTACAAGTGCTGCTGCTGCTGCTGCTGCGCCGGCCCCGGCTGCTGCAAAGTTTCGGGGGGCTTCGGGGAGGGCGGCTGCGGGAGGCAGCGGGAGCCGGCGCCCCCCCCTCGCTGGTGGGGCAGCAGCGTGGAGAGACACGGGGGGGCAGAACCGCGGGCTGGAGGTGAGGAGCGCCGGGGGGACAGCGGGGGGCTCGCAGCCCCACACGGGGCCGGGGGTCCTACCCTGGGGCCGGGGCCGGGCCCGGCCAGCGCGGCGGTAAGGAGGGCAGGGGGGCGGCGGTTGTGGAACGGCGGCTGGAGGGCGCGGGGCGCTGAGGGAGCTCCCGCCGCCTCAGGGGGGTCCCGCCGCCTTAGGGAGCCCCCCCGGCCCGGTGGAGGGCCGCCTCGGGGGCCCCGGCACCCCCGGGAGCTGCGGGTGTAGGTGAGGGGAGGGAGCGTGTGTGGGGGCCGGGGTGTGAGGAGAGGCAGGGCCGGGAGCGGGTCGCTGCCTGACAGAGCACAGCGGGTCGGGGGGAGCCCTGGGACCCCTCGCCGCCCCGCAGCCACCTCGGCGGTGCCGGGTCGTATCCTGCCTCTCCCCTCAGCCCCGTCCGGCGGTGTCAGGCTGTCGGGGCCGCCCGGGCCTGTTCCCTACGAGCAGCATGTCACGATAACGGCGACTGGGGCGGCGGGGGCCGCCCGGGTGCCTGTCAGGGCGGCGGGGGGCGCCGCGGGGTCCCCGGCGCCGCTGCGGGGCCGGGGGCAGGAGGCGGGGGGGGGGGGGGGAAGGGAAGGAAGGGGAAGGCTCCTGCAGAAACTGCAGAAGGGGCTTTAAAAAAGCCAAAAAAAAAAAAAAAAAAAAAGTGTCGGGAGAGTTTCTGGCTTGTCTGGAAACAGCAAGACTAATTGCCATGCGCTTCCGGTTTGAAACTGGCAGCAGACAACATCTTGAAAATGAGTCACTGCAGCTCACAAAGAAACTCTGTGGTTTTCTCCCTCTCAGGTTTATATATTTGCTCCTTTTTTTTTTACAGTTTCCTTTGTAGTCTTCTGCGTTCTCCCCGGCCCTCCCCCTCCCCGCTTTTCATAGCCAGCCCCTGCCCCAAGACCCCTTGGCCGACGTGGAGAGTTTCCACGACCAACCGAAAAAACACTAAAAATGTTTGTAAGGGAAGGGAAAAAAAAGAGAGAGAGAGAAAGGGAGAGAAAGTGGAGAGTTGTTTTTGGATCTGGCTTTGCTGAAGGTTAGAGAGACTCTGATGCTGCAGGGGGAAAAAGTTCCCTGAATTTTCCACTGGCTGCAGGAAGAGAGCCCATTTAGTCATGGCTAAGTAATGTCTGCACACACACCAACTAATCTCATTAGGAGTTTCCGTTCTCTAACACAGGAGGGTTTTGTGAAGCCCTGTCAGCCTTTCTAACATTACAGTTGAAAGGGAGACAACTTACATCTTTATTTACTTAGGGGTGTAGCGCTGAGACAAGTTTATACAATGCAGCATCTTTTCGGTCATGCGGACTCCCAACTTCAAAAGTCAATGGTTGCATTTAATTTCAAGCAGAAAAGTCATGGTTCATCTCATGTTTTGCTTATACAGACTTTTTGATTATTTCAGATTAAATGTAATTTATGCATAAATAGTTTCACAGGGTGAAGTGCAGAAATGGGGTGCGCAGAAAGCTGTTGTACTACAAGCATGTCACAAGCATCTGTGACAATTGTATGTAATTGAATGATTAAAAGACTCTTGAGCCAAGACACTGAGGTGCTGGGCATGTTTGGAAAGTATATTCACTCACATAACCTTGCTGTATTGATGCTTTACATATTTAATTTCCAAGTGATTGATATTTATTTTGTACATATCACTTAGAGGTTTGTGTCATTATTTTGTGATGATTTATTTTCATAGTGGTCATGAAAAAAGTCTGTGTTCAGAATTCGAAAGATTTTTGCCATGCCCTACTGATCTTTAAAGTAGAAGTTAACAACTTTTTGAAAAAAAAATCTGGAGAAAACAAAGAAAATGGAGTCTGGCTTGCAAGTTGGTTTTAACTTCAAGAAATGTCAAAAAATGTGAATAAAATTGCATGTAATAGGAAATAACACTTAGCTACTTAATTGAATTGTCATGTGATAGCATTAAACAAGCAAATATTGTGAAAAAAAGTAGTACTTGTATGGAGAACTAATTGCAGTATACCACGTGTTTACCTTTGAGGATCTTCAGTGTTTCCTGTACTTCCTGTGTCCACGCTGCACAGAAAAGTTCTTCATGAACATCACTTTACAGAGGACTTTTATTAGTGGATTAGTGACACAATCTCCAGACACAGATGCCTCTTGATGTTCTAGTTGGGCAGAGAAGAATTTTTAGAGTAGTATGTAAACCAGAAAATGCCTCATCTGTGTTTCAGTCAAATGTAGTCATCAGGTAGTGAAAGCTGTTTTCCGGTTTTGGAATTGTATTTCTTTTGTAAAATTCTAAATTTTAGAGACATAGGTGCATTACTGGGCATAATGTTAAAAAATCTGTTGAATATACTGTGGAACAGTTAATGCTGTGTACAACATGAAAACTCTTACTGAAGAGTGTTTCTCCGCTCTGATTATCTCTCTTTGAAACATGGACATTAAATTGTCCACTTATTGCATTAAATATTGCTGGAATTTCACTGTGCCATCTGCTGAAGCAGTGTTGTCCTAGTTTGAGATAGAACAAAACCAATTTTATTTTCAGTAATTTTACTTAAGTCTATTCTAACTGACTGTCCTCTCTGAAAGTAACGGTATGGTTTTCAGACACTGCCTGCCTCCAGAGTGATAATATCTGATGTTTATAGTTAATGCCAAGGAACGGTATGCAGAGAGGCTTTTGTGCCTACTGATTCCCCTAACAACCAAGGTCAGCTAACTTTGTTATGTGCCATAGTGGAGGGTTGGAAGTGGAAGAGCGTAGAGGGGTCGCACCTGCGGGGAGCCTTGGACAGGACAGGTGACCCAAAAACTGACCAATGGGGTATCCCATCCCGTGAGCATCATGCTCAGTATAAAAAGCTGAGGGATCAAAGAAGTTAATTGTCTTTTCTTTGATGGTTGGCATCTTGTCTGCTCTTCTGCCTTCGATCCCAATCCATGCCTTCCTGAATCCAGTTCCCAAATCCAGTTCTCATCTGTCGCTGAGTCCAGTCCCGGTGCTTGCCAGTGACATGATTGTCATCCTGGGAGCTTGTTATTTAGTTTTGTTTATATTTGTATATATTTAATTATTTTCTTATTATTAAATTTTTTTTTTGTTAATATTTCATTATAGCTGTTTTAGGCTTTTTTTCCAACCCATAATTCCCTCTCCCTTATTCTCTCTCCCTTCCCCTTCTAGGGAAGGGAGAGGGGTTAATAGAGAACATCTGTCGTTCGTTTAGTGGCCGGCCCAGCCTAACCCTTGACAAGTGTAGATGAAGCACACGCATTCGTACATACAGATATATATAGTCTATCTACACTATATAAATTTCATATATTGTATTCACTCAGCATAAGTAAAAACATCTTGATGTCCTCATAGAAAAACAGATGTAGTAGTAGTAGTGTACTGGTTGTATGCTCTGCATATTCGAAAGAGTGAATGAGAAGTAATCCATAGATGTGTTAAAAATACAACATTTCTGTTTGGAACAGAAAAAAAATCCAAATATCAAATACTGCATGATGGTTTCCTCTCAAATAATAAATAAATTAATAATAAATAAATAAATAATAAAAACAACTTAAAGGGGTTTTCGTTGTAAGTATGATTTTATTCTCTACCTGTTTTAACTTGCGAAATAGAAAAATGTATGAGAAGAATATATACTATCTCGCATGAGATATTACCATAATTGCTTATATATTGATTTTCCAAATCACATCCGTGAGTTGTTCCTAAAAAGGGAAAAACCTACAGGCTTATATCCTTTCAGATATCACCAACTCCACCTAGATGCAATGGCTGAGATAAACAACACAATCTCAGGGGGAGGAACTCAGCTACAGCCTTGTTTGTAAACCACTGCCCACATGGAGCTTTCATATGAAGAAACAAATACCTATTTTGTTTATTCATTAGCAGTTCTCACTGCTTACCGATTCACAGTGGTTCTTTGCCCCTGTTACTTAATGTTACCTCACTAAACTTAAATCATGAAAACAAATCAAATATCTCACTCTGAAGTATTCCCCTTTGCTGTGTATGAAGTCCAATTATGTAAACTTTACCTTCTTATTGTAATGCCCTTCTTGGGATGGAGGCCAGCTTCAGGGTGTGTTGTGGTTAGAGGTGTTCTTATGGGAAGGTATTACAGCTCAAGGGACTTGAAACTGAAGTCTACCATAGTTTAAAAGTCTGTTCTGGAGGACTTGGCACAGAATGAAAGTAATTTCGCAGGTTCACCAAGGTACACGGAGCTTGTCGCTTGCTCCGAGGGTCATATGTTTACATGTAGGAAGATAGGTATATATAATACGGACACTAAGGTCCATCAGCTGTTATAGAAAATACTAATATTTGCCTTGGGAATGCAATCACATGACAACGTTGCTTCAGAAAACCAAAGAAAAGAAAAAGACGCTGAAATAAAAAGTCATTTGGCTATTAAGGGTAAGGGAGAGGGGGATGAGGCTGGGAGAATCGACATACAGTTATTTGTGATGCATGTATTTATAAAAAAGTTATTTTAGCCGTTCTTTCTTGGTGACATCATACAAAATTCATACGCCTGTGTAGTTAAGTTACCTGTGAGTGGTTCTGTCATAGTACTAAATAATCTAAGATAGCAAAGAACTGATAAATTAGCTAGTACTTCCCACAAAGATACGGCTGGTTGGACTGGATTGTGCAATTCGGACTGTTTCCCAGTCCATGGTTTTCTTCTGGTGGCGGTGGCTCCAATGTGCAGCGTGCCTGGATGCTGCTGCTTGAATCCATCTTAGAGCTGTGACACTGATTATAGGACACCGTTTGCCCGGGCCAGTTTCAAAGAGTGGTGTTGGTTTTGAGCTGCTGTGTGTCTTTTGTAACCACACCCAGTGGTTCATGCAACAGGCTGTCACTTACGGGCTTTTGAAAATCACGTTGCGCTGTGTATCTCCCGACTGATTCACCGTGGCTTTCTCCTCGGAGTTTCCCACAATGGGGAATCTCACAGTCTTGAATCATTAGGCAGATGTTTACTTGGTCTGTGGCTTGTTAAATGAATCAACTAATATTCTGGAGGCTGTTGAGAGCTCTTGGAAGACTGGATATGTGTATTCTCATGTTGAAGTATTTTGTTGAATAATGAATGATTAAAGACTTAGTCATGATTTTTGAGGAGAATGTCAAGGTGTAGGTACAGGAAGTCGAGCTCACCGCACTGCAAAATACAAGGCTGTACGTATGGAAACAAAGCAGATGAAGTATGTCTTATCTGTGCACTTCGCAAAAAGAAAACGCATCTTTGTCCTTAAAACTTTCTTTAACTCACTGTGGTTTTATATGCCAGTAATTATAACAGAATTCAAATTCTTAAGGGATTGCTGTTAAGAGTGAATTTTAATTCAAAAGCTTTTTGAAGGAGAGTTGCTGCTTTTCTAAAACCAAAAACTAAAGAAAATGCCTGCCATGAGCATTGATATGAAAATATCACTAAGGCACTACCTACCAGCTAACTTAATCCAAATTGATAACTATGTAGTCATTCTGCATTTTTAATTTTGTATGAATACTCTGATAGTTTTTGCAGTACCAAAAAGTACCCTGGAATTGTTGATCTGCTTAATCAGTGTAATTCATGGTTAGTATCTCACAGTGTACTGAATGACTAAATATTTAGTGTGATGACACCTATGAACTTTTAAGATAAATGTCATCAACTATGTAAAGAAAGGTTTCTAAATGCTGTACCATGTGCTCTGTCTACATCTGAGCGGATAGATACAGCTCAGGCTCTTCAGAAGAAGAATTTCTGTAGGAAGCCACAAGCTTACTTTGTTTTCATCTTTTGAAGCACTTAGGCATGTATTTATTTTTGAGTGTGTCAGCACTTCTGTTAATACAGTGAGACTTAACTGCATGTTGCAAACCTTTAAGTGCTTGCTTAGGCCTTGAATGTAACTAAAAGGCATTGGAGTAGCTCTTGCTTGGTCTGTGGAAATGTCCTCCTTAGTCTTCCATAGCTTTGCTCTAAATTTTGCAGTGTCAGGAGCATGTGAAGATACTGCCCATTCTACGGCTTCCCCCAGACCCATTTCAAAGAGTCATTTCAATTACGTCTGTGTCTCACGCGCCGATTTACTATTCAGTATTTGAAGACAGAATATAGCTTGGATAATCTTTGCAAATATTAATCACTACATGTTAATGTATTTTGGCTCTCATGCAAACAACCTTGTCTTAGTTTCTCCAACTTTAAAGTAAACATGTTTTTTATCTTGTGGATCTTAACTTGAGGATGATATGAGGTACTAGGAAAGCAAAACTTAGATCTTACACATTGTCTTTTGGTTTTAGCTGTTGT
This sequence comes from Numenius arquata, assembly GCF_964106895.1. NCBI lineage: Eukaryota > Metazoa > Chordata > Aves > Charadriiformes > Scolopacidae > Numenius > Numenius arquata. Next base: position 82,095,120 of record NC_133577.1, on the reverse strand, counting down.
TAAATTATGTAATGAATCATTTGGTTGTAATTTTTATGATTCTTACCACTTATTCAAAATCGGTAAAAGCATTCTAAGCACTAGTCTAAGTTTTAAGTCCTCTTAATAAAATTTTACAAGATGGGTCTTTCTCTGAAAATATTAGCGAACAAGCAAAGAAGTTTGTGCAAAATACGCCTTTGGAGTTGTACAAAAAAGAGTGGACTTTATATACTTTATTATATACTTTATACTGAATATATACTTTATCTAGATTATATACTTCATCTGAAGAATCTAAATGTTTTTAATCAAATATCCTCCCATAAGTTTCCTGTCCTTGTTTTGCAAAACAGCTGACAGCTCATCTGGAAAACAGATTTCTACTACACATCTATTTTCCTCTAACGTGGTGACAGCACCTCTTTACTGTATCTCTGTATATTTCTTCATCTCTTTTTTTTATGATATGAGGAAAATTGATCAGATGTATTTCAGATCAAGCTTTTTGGGAAGGATGCTAATGAGTGTTACTCATTAGCATTAGTTTTTAAATGTTTATATTGTTGTAATGCTGTGGCCTCTGTTGTATCAAGTCACAATACAACACAAATAAAAAGTTTATGGACTCAAGTACCACTATTATCTCTTCCCAGCAATTAAAAGTGATTCATGAGAAGAAACAATCTTTTAAAAGCATTTAGAAAGTAAGAACAAATTCCTGTTGCAGCTCTGGTAGCAAAATCTGGAGAAAGTTGACTACCTTCAGAGAATTTCTTCCATGCTCTACTAATATAGCTGAGATGGGAATGTGGGTTTAGATTCTAGATATATACCTCTGGGAAGTCTGTGACTCAGAGCAGACTCAGAGCAACTGGCGTGTGTGGTTAGTTTAGCAAACTGCGAGTGTGGAATAGGGCTGGTGTAGAAAGTCCGTCTGCAGCAATCCTTCGGTACTGCTGCTTCAGTACTGGAAGCTCTGCAATGCTTCCAGAACAGAGCAGTATCAAGGCTGGATTGATTCCCCGGAAGCAGGGTACAATAAAACGGACTGTGCAATGGCATCCAAGTTGAGAAGAGGAGACAGTCTTTAAGTTTTACTTAAAAGTGGAATCTCATCCAGGATTCGGCGTAGAAATCAGAATAGGGGCTGTTAGGTATCCTGAGCAGCAGAGACACTAACAAAGCAGTTGGTGTATTGATGTCACTTCTAAACAGGCAATCGGGGCACTTTGTGTACAGCAAAATTTGCTGTAATCATTGAAATAGTGTCCCATTTGTCTCTCCTTCGTAGTTCACAGCAGCCATGGGAATTAGTTTAAGTACACAGGACACAGTACAGGAGAGTAACAACCAGATCTTCTGTTGGCTGAAATCTCATGTATTTTATGATACATTCTGTTGGGTATTCCAGTGTTTAATGAATGATGTTAGGGGAAACGTGTAGGTGTGACCTTCAGGTTCTTATCAGTGTAGTAGACAAGTGAATAATGTCAGAAGATAAGAATCTTTTAATTGGGTTTCAGTTTAGCTTAGCACATGATAAACATGCATGTCAGAACTTTGATTAGTACTGAGGAAGGAGGAGAATAGCAGATTTTTGAGATTTTGACATGTAAGCGTGATTCTTAATGTAGGTTTTTACTATGAGACCATTATGCACAGAAATAATAGCATTTAAAGTGAAAAATATGGACCTTGACTAGTGCTGTGACTAACAGCTTATTTTTTATAACTAAGGAATTTACACCCTGGCCTGTGCTCCAACGACTATTGCAATAGCACTAACTTTTTGGGAAGCAATTGTCCAGGTATAATGTCACTATATGTATGTAGGTTACCGTCTGCTGAGTTGTGTTACACCGTTTTCGCTATAAGGATATGACTGGCTCCTCTTGTAACATGAGAATATACATGCAAGCCTGTATGTTATTTAATAGTTTAATGGCTCATTTTGCTAATCCAGCAAATTCTGAAAATTCAGCGTATAGGAAGGCGAGCTCTGACTGGTAGTGTAGGCTGCTATCATCTTGCTTGTGCTTCAGGTCTTGCAGAAATTGCCAGGCACATCAGTTTGCCTGAACAGAATTCCCAGGACTGCATTTCCTGTCCTTTTGGCCAGGCTCCTCTCTGCTCACGGTATTAAAAAGACTTGCTTGTTTATCTAAGTTTCTGGTCTAGGAAACATGAGTTGAGAGGGGAAGATTAGTTTAAAAATCTCAATATGAAATGTATTAAAAGCAACATTTGAGACAGATGACAGTATTAGTACACCACTTAAAATATTAGAGCCACTAGCATAAGTTACAAAGCATTTGGTCTGCTGTCACAAAATTGGAAATTTTAATATTTCAGATTAAGAAGGGAGTACAGATAAGGAAAAAGCATTTACATTTGGGAGTAGTCGTTGCTTGGTATGTCAAGTAAACTTTCAAAATAGCCACCGTTCCTGAAGGCTGTATCGTCTCCCTCCTTTAGCTATTTTTTTTGTTTTCATGCATATTTTTTATGAATTCATCAAAGGGAATTTCGGAAATTTTATATAGGACAGTCAAATAATCATGATCTGTGTCCTACTGATGCCGACAAAAAAGTGAGAGAATGTCATATGGGGAAAATAAACATATAGGGCTGGCTTTGAAAGCAGAAGTCCCTGTGTTTTCAGTGCAGCGTACTGCCAGCATGCCACAGATGTGCACCACATGAGCAGACAGAGAGCAGTGTGAGGAGCCTGCATTCATTTTACGTCTGTCCCAAGGTGAACGGTTGGAGCCATTATGGATTTATGTAGTTTTGTTTACAGCTAGCTTTAGAAATAGTTGAGCAGGTTATTTTCTTAAGCCTTTCACAGGGAGGCAACTTAGCCATGTTCCCTCCTGCTAAGGGCTTTTAGTCCAGTAGGATTAAAACTGTTTCTTGAACTGCATCCTTAGGGAGAATCTGAAAACACTGGTGTTTTAGAGGCGGTGTCATCACACCTCTGCTTGGCAGGCGACCAGTCCTTTGTTGTGTTCATTTGGAGGTTGCAGAACTTTCTTCCTTTGGAAATCTGCCTCAGCCTTTCTTTGACTTAGTTAAAAAAATTAAAAACTGCAAACATGGTATTACCAAATGTACCTACTGTGTGCTGTGTGTACACGTGTGCGAGTGCTTTCTTTTCTGTAGTGGAACTTGATGTTATCCTATAATATTTTGCTAGATCTTGCTGCTGTCTCTTTAGTGTTGTTCTTAACCACAGGACTCTGTTTATTTTTTTAAATGTGCTGAGCCAGAACAGTGGGTATTCTTGCTTGAGAAGGAGACCTTGCAAATTATTACTGTAAATAATATTTTAAATTAGAAGATAAAGTTAAGACTATTATGCAGGGGTGGCCAAGTAGGCATACCTCATACAGTGGCCAGAAAAACCCTCTGTGCTTTTTTGGCATGTCCTTAAACCAGTCTGTGTTTGTGTGGCAATATTACTGTAGTTTTGCCGCAAATCGGAACTTGTGTGCTGGGGCACTCTGTAACTTTTTCTAATGTTTCCACTGGGTGGTGCTGCAGGAATTCCTTTTTTTTTTTTTTTTTTTCACTTGAATCTGCATTTCCCAGAAAGACGCCTCTAAAATATAATAGGAGGAAGTCCTGATTTAGAAAGTTTTTGCAGTTTCAACACAATGGAAGAACTCGGAGGATGCTCTGGCAGGAAATGTCCTGGTTGCTGGATGTGGAAAAATTACCAGCATTCTGTATCATACTCACAGTTCCCTAAAGTGCCCTGAGTATGGACTACACCATTAGTCTGATTTATTACCTTTAACAGGGAAAGTTCTGCATCAAGTTAAAGTTAAAACAGGTATATTTACCCACTTAGTTGCAAGCTTATTTTTTCAAAGCCAATTAAATTAGCAGTAAGATCTCCTTTGATGAGTATTTGAAAACTTTCTGAGTAAACAAATTGATATTTGTTTTTCCTCCTTTCTGGCAGAATCACTGACTTTTCACCAACCACATCCTATTTATCACTCTTGAAGCATCTCTGTTGAGAAATAAAGTGTGAGGACTGACTCAGACTTTTGCCTTGTTCTTTCAAATGTTTCTGAGCAAACATTTGGGCAGATTTGGCAGTTGTCTTTAATCTCTCATGATATACTCATTGTTACACAGATGAATTTTCAGTGGAAAATGTTACGGCTGACTGATTTTTTGATTATTCTAGAAAAGTTCCTTTTCTTGATCAGCACCCTTTTGCTTCTGTAATCAAATGCAAAACAAGTGTGCTTCAATTTTTTATAGAAACTGAAATGTAAAAGAGGAAAATTGACCTAGAGGATTTGTAAGCTGTACAACTTTCCATGCAGACATTCACTTTAGAATTACATTAAAAACGTATATTGCTGAAACAGCTAGAGACTGCCTTATTCCATATTTTTCTCTAACTATACTCTTTGATATTTGTCATTATGGAATTGAATTGTGTTGGTAATTTCCAACAAAAGTTTTTTTAAAACTCATATAACTGTTTAGTAATATAAGTATCAATACAATTTAAAAATTAGTATGGCTTAGCAAAATCTCAATTTCTAGTACTGAGAAACGGTGGTTAAAAAAAACAATGACAAAAGAGTCATGTTCTTTCGTATGTTATTGCAGCAGTCGCCTCAAGGGTTAAAATGAACCTGAGACACTTAGAAAAATAAAACCAGAGCTGCTATTACAAACTGGGACAGATGTAGGAGGCCAGGTTTCCTGTGGCCCATTTTCCAGTTTCCTGGCTGCAACCTGCAGAAATAAAGGAAGCCGAATGCTAACGTGAATGAGAAGCTAACAATGCCCCACGTCACGCTGCTCAGAGGAACGTGCTGTTGGCCCAAATTAGGATACAAAAGCAGTAAATGGACGTACAAAAAAATAAAATATACACACGTTTTCCAGAGTAGCTGAAAAAGAAAAAAAAAAAAAAAAAAAAAGGCGCCTGTTACAGAGAAATGCTGTGCGCTTGCAAAAGCACACGCTTGCCCGTACGGGAAATGTAAGTGGAGGTGTGTGCCTGCTGTGGTGGGGCATAGGAAAAGGAGCTGAATCTTTTGCAGCTGCTTTGGCTACAGAGGGAATGGGCAATTTCTTCCTACACTAAGGGAAATTAATTCCCCTGCCCTGACTCTGCCTCTTAATCCTTTTCATGTACATGTCTGATCGCCATCTCTCTGTGACTACCTATAGTGCATAATGCTGGCTAACACCTTTTATGTACTCCGGATTTAATTGATCTCGAGCTGATTTTTTCAGCCTCTGGGCTCCCCAGCCAGTCTGCCCCACTCAGCTGTCCCTCCTCTGCCCCAAGTCCCCTGACCTGGTTTATGGCTCAGAGTCCCAGATGTTCCTCTGTGGACCCTCTAAAGCAATGCGGGGCTGGTTTTGATCCTTATGCCTGGAGGCAGTCCTCGTTCTAGCCTTCCGAGCTTGTTCATGTTGATTGTCCAGGATCAGCGGCATATCTCTTTATTTTAGGAAGGCTGTGGGGAAGCTAACATAGAGTGGTGAGAAAGAATTCAGGTAGGAAACCTGGAGTACGTTTAAGAAGCTAAGAACACAGCTGTAACGTAGTCCTATGGAAGCAAAGGACGTCGGCAGAGGTTCTGAATGCTGCAGAGCTGCTTTCCAGCTTTTTGCCTTTTTCTTCTAGCTTTTCCTATGCAAGAGTCCTACAGAACTTAATGCCTCAAAGAGTATCCTACTTTTCTCACAGTTCATGTCATAAATATATCTGATACTGAGCTTTTTATTTAACTAACTTTCTCCCTGAGCCTCCTGGTTTTCTACTACCTGGATTGAAGATGGCTTGCTTATTTGTTTTATTTTGCCCAGCAGGTTTTTTTTTTACTGACATATTGTGGTATACCAACATACAGACATACTACTTTACTGGCATTTTGTCATATGGAATTTCCTATGTATTGTCTTGGTCAAAAAAAAAAAGTTAATTCAGCTCATTAGCACGTGTATTCGTACATCTTAACTCTTCCTAGTGTAACTTGCATATTGTTTTCATAATGCTTGTTCATGCTGGTGGAAGTCAGTCTCCATACACTAAGGGGAGAGCCAGTGTTTGGCATTTGGGCCCCTCACCTAAGTGAAGAATTTGGACACCCCCTTTACAGGAAAACCATCTCTTAGATGGGATGCTTTGCCCTGTGGGTGTCTCTGTCCTTTTCTGTTATTCTCTTCAGGGAGATCTTACGGCGTTGACTTTGCTGCCGCTCCAAGTTTAGGCATTTCCGTTAGTCCCTTAATTTGGTTGAAATGAATAGGGGCAGTATTATCAGCACAGATATTCCGAGTTGCCTCCTTCCCGCATCAGTCCTGAACTTAAAATTTGGTGTATGGAGATCATGTTGTGTCACACCAATCATGCAGTTGGTGGGCTTTGTATGGGGGGGCATGCACATTTGAAAGGATGTTAATTGATAATGCAAAGGGTGTTAGTGTGGCCACCTGTCACAGCTGCCTGAGAAATGGACTTTCAGAAACCTCGGTCCTGAAATATCCTTTTGCTGTCTAACACAGGATTTCCAAGTCTAATTCCTTCTAGCTATGCCAGTGATTATTTGCATCAGCAATAGTGGAACTGATCACAAAGTAAAATTACTAGGATATTTGGGTCAGGTCAACCTAGCAAATTTTGTTTCATGGCTTAGAAAATATCTTTTGACTGTCAAATGCATTGTATAAATATTTAGAAATGGCAAGATGGCAAAACCACGTGTTAAAGTTAACGGATGAAAAAAATTGCTTGACTCTTTTGACTACATGAATTTTGATTAGGCTTTCCATGACACAGAATATGTTTCTTACATAGGTTGTCTGTCTCATTCTGTACCATAGATGGATGTCACTATCTAAATAAGTGATTTATTAAAAACTATTACGTTCTTCTTATCCATGTAATTCAGCATCTGGTTCCATGTATTATTTATTGCACAGCATTCAAATCCTGTCCCGAGCACAGAATAAACAGGAATATTTATTGTTTGTATTTATAAGAGTTGAATGAAATGTTAAATATATGCCCTATAGGAAGCGTCCACATCCTAACACCCATTTCTGTCAAAGTAAGGATTGACACTGAGTCTCCTTTACTGACTACTTTGAGTCAGTAAAAATTGAAAAGAATTAGAAAATATGTAAATTAAATACAATGTTTTCTGAAAACTTCTGACTTCTCCCAATCATAATTTATAATAACTTTTAATAGTGGTAGCATATTTTTAGTTAAATTACATGTCTTGTAATGCATCTGTTGTGATTCTTTTGCTCCACCACTCAAATGAGGTGCATGTTAAGGCTTAATTAGACTGTGGGACCACGTTGTCCTCCCAAGAGGATAGTTAATACTTTGTGGAACCCCCAAATGATGCTCATAGAGAAAGGCAGGTTAATAGTCCTGTTGAGCTGAATGGAAATTAAATATTTTGCGTCAGTAAAAAAATCCTGTCACTGCAGGATCTTAGGTTTTTACTATTGCAAATCACATTTTAGAGAATAGAAATGACGCACAAAGATTAACACCAGTTTACTGAATTAAAGATATTTAAGATTTTCCATCACCATATATGCTGAACACAAAGCTTCTGTTAAAGTTAGTTACAGCTGCAAATATTCAGTGCAAATCAGACCTGAATGCCTTACATTGGGTGCTATAGAATTAATGATCAGCTGAAAATGTAATTTGCATTATTTGCCTCATGCAGGAATCATATACCCACAGTTGCTATAAAAGCAATGTGGGAAGCTTATACAGGAACTCAGTGGCAGACAGAGGGATGGAGTACAATGCAGCATTGAGCTGTTTGAATCTCATTTCTGTGGCGGGCAGACTTGGGTCGTATCCAGTAGAAGATTTATGCACGTACCAGTTAAGCACATTGATGCTGAATTCTGAGGTGGGCAGGTCCTTTATAAAGCCCGTTCAGAGCTAGGCACTTGAAGAGTCGATGGTATGGCAAGCAGGGTGGTGAGATTTAGCTGCCTAAATCTAATCCCACCACAGCCGTCTGCCCTGGGTCCAGCACCTGAAGTGGCCCCCAGACATTATGTGTGTATCTCAGCTGGTTGAAGAACCCATCACCAAGAACTGAACTGCTTTGAAAAACGTGGTAGTAGCCTTTTGTATAATAACCTGGTGGAAGTCACCTCTCATTAGTCACCCGGACAGACAGTGTGGAGTGGGTGCTCCTGTAGGATGTTCTCACCAAGGCTTGCACTGTTTGTGCGTTTTACATTATGCCTGTGGCAGAGTCACCATGAGGCCCACACTCAGTAGATAAAATGGAATCCAAAGCTGTTTACGTTTTACAAATGATGAGCATCAGAAAACAGGTTCATAATGGAAAGTGTAGTGCAACGTTAGCTGTAGGGTACCCTGTGAGTGTTCTTGGAGAGAGGTGAATGGGGTGGAGAAGGCTGCAGCAAAATGCACCTCACTGTTAAGTGCAGTTCCACCAAAACTCTCTGAAGAGGCATCATTGGTGATGATCTTGCCCTGGTTTGAAATAGAACAAAACCAATTTTCAGTAATTTTATTTTTGTTTTTATTAATGGCGTGGTGGTGGAGTTTGTACTGGTGCTTCTATAGCTATCTTCCATCTTTAATTTCCTCAGCTGAAGTTGTACTGACAGGTCTTTGTAGCGTGGGACACCTGTACACATTTTAATACGATTTTGAAGAAAGATATACATAAAAGTTACTTCTAATTTTCCGGACCTAAAAAGTTCTGTTTCTGTTTTCTTGTTTGGAAGAGTTGTATGATACAAGCTGAAACTATGCAGAATATTGCTGCATAATATAGCGATGTACAGAAACTAAGTTTATTTTAAAGCAGTATGGCTGTATACACCTATACGTGTTTAGTGAAGTAAGTTGTAAAATTTATAAATACTAATTAAAAAGTATGTATATATGATGCCAGATTAATAGGGATACTTCATAGGGATATGTCAAATATCCCATTAAAGATATTAATACTTGCACAGATGGTATAAAGACTGTAAAATGAAAATATAACTTTCAGGTATATTTAATTTTAGCTATACATTTTTTTCTTGCCTTATTCTATGTGGAAAAGGATTTGTATAAAGCGACGAAAAATGAAATGTAATGTAAAGCTTTGAAAGAGCCAAAGCATCCGTATAGGCATTTCTGTTTCAAGGATGCCTAACAGTGCTGGGAGCCTCAGCTGTCTCTTGAAGGTGCTATGTACTTACTGTGTCAGAGGTAGATATTTTTGTCCTTGTCATTCAGACTGGATTCACAGTTAATTAGAGAAATAAGGCTTTTGCAGAGATAATAAAACCCATCATTAATTCTGCCAAACCTTGTTGCCCAGTGTACTTAGAATTTATTTGGATCAAAATAAAGCTTCAAATTCTGCTTTTCTGTAAAACTATCAACAACATTCTCTAGTATCTTTAACTTGCTTTTACACTAGTGAAGCTTATGCAATTTATTTTCCTTTGTACTAGGGAAGCTTATGCAGCGTGATTTCCTTAGTGCTGGGGCAGGCTCTAAGAGGCAAATCCTCCCTCAGGCGCCTGCTGTACTGGTCTAGGTGGTAGATAGAAGTCTTGTGCCCTCTTGTGGTCAACACACCAAGGGAAACGTCAGGCAGGAAACCTGGCTTATTCTGGCCATGTAATCTGTTAGGACACAAAGAGCAATATATTAAGAAACAAAATGAGCAATCATCAGCTTGTTTAGATAAAGACAAAAATACCCATTGTTACATGCACAAAGATAAGTCAAGTAATAACTATCCCCCTTAGCACTGTAGTCAGTTAACCCAGTAAAACCAGCATGTTTAAATCTCCGTTAGTTGGACATAACATGTCCAAATTAAGTATCAGGAGAGGCCAAAAAAAAGTTATTTGATACAGTTTTAACATGATAAGGCTGACAGCGTTGTTGACAGTGAGGGAAAAGCTCTTTTTGTAGTTTTGTAGTTTAAAAGGTCAATTTTAACTACATCTTCATTACAATAATAAATTGTCTTCAGTGGTAGCGCTCCCAAGTTTTCAGTTGTGTATGTGCCTATGCTGAGTTGGAATACAGTCATTCTTAAGTTTATCCTTCTATTGCAGTGCCTGAAAAAAAAGGGGTTTATTCTAGGGAGGGCTCAGTGCCACAGGCAGTTAGCAGGGGCGAAGATATTCAAACAACCTTTAGCAGAGAAAAATATTCAAACAACCTTAGAAGTGAGACTCAGGCACTGCTGAAGATATTCCTACTTCTCGGTCATACGTATGATAATGAAAGGAAAGATCCCTGTTAGAGAAAGGTTCTGGGTAAACATCACTTGCTTTACTGTGCTTAAGTGTACTGAACTTTCAACATTTCTGCAAAATAGATAATATCTGTTGAGCTGTTTGGTTTGGCAAACAGAAGCAGCAAGAGCCATTGAAGAAGCCCTGGAAGAAACAAAATATGTAAAGGCCGTATGACACAGGAAAGGCGAGTGCGTGTGGTGGGAGGAGGAAAGTGTGGTTTCTGGTCCTCTAACCAAAGGCAACTGCTCTGATCTTCCCTTTTCCTCCCCTTCTTCACAGTGGCACACGTGAATGAGTTCAATGTGCTTCTCATGACAGTAAACAGCCGTTTTTCGGTTCTTTTCAGTGGATAAGTCCCTTTTTCCACCCCTTGCATGTTCCTTTGAAGTGTGGTTGCATACATTGAATGGGAGACACCAACTGGAGATGAAACTGTGACGTGTGAACCATAAGGGCAATGCTTTTCTAAAATATTTACTCTATTTTATGTGCCCCTTCAGAAAATAGCAGTGGAGAGAAAGTACTGAAACAGGAGTGCTAGACTTGTAGGTCTTGTGGATGCTTGGTTGTAAATGATACAGTAGCTTCCTTTGCTCAATTACGTAGGATGACTCCTACACAGAACTCACTACTGAAATGTGTGTTGGGTGGAACACCTGCTCCCAAATGTTTTTCACACTGTTGCTCTCCTTTGTCCCTTGTAGGTATGGAGAGTGCAATCACACTGTGGCAGTTCCTTTTGCAGTTGCTGCTAGACCAGAAACATGAGCACCTGATTTGCTGGACGTCTAATGATGGCGAATTCAAGCTACTCAAGGCAGAAGAAGTGGCAAAGCTGTGGGGACTCAGAAAAAACAAAACTAATATGAATTATGACAAGCTGAGCCGAGCGCTCAGATACTATTATGACAAGGTAAATTTTGTTATTCTCATGCCAACTAAGAAAATAGAAACACTACCCTTTGATATTTCACCTCTATGTGAAGCTTTTTGAAAGTTCCCATAACTAGTTTTTACAACAGACAACACTATTGAAGGCAATCGCAGTGAAGGTAAGAGAGCAGCTAAAAAATGCCCAGGAAAACCGTGTATCCCATTTCCTGAGGAGGGGAGGTTTTGACCTAGGTTTACGCTTACTGATCCTTTCATGTGTTTATGCGTTTGGCTACCCAATATTTTCTGTAGCTTTTGACAACAATAAAATAACTGTTGATAATGGAGAACTGTTTGATTATTACAGCCTGCATAGGATCTTCTGGAATGCAGGGAGGTGGTAGAAAGCAGTGATACTGCAATGCAGCAGGCAGTGGCAGCTTTACCAGCAGGTATCACCTATGTCAGAACAAGGAAAAGACACACAAACGACCCAACAGCATAGAGGGTGGGGTTGAGTTTTCACAGTTTTCATGGTACACATCTTTTGGAGAGTAGATCCTGTTGTTCAGTGTTTTAGCTAGCCTTGCCTGAGCTTTCTGGTAAATCTTTTCTCTTGGTCTTAATTTATTAGCTGGAAGTAGAGTGCTGAAACACTTCTGCAGTTATGACAGAGCAGTATTACCTCAGCAGGATCTCACTGTAACTATTCCTTTGTTAATGCTCAGAGTTTCTCAGAGCTCAGAAATTTTCCACTATGTCATTTTAGGACAAAATTTGTGTTAGCTTCAACAGTAGTCCAAATTATACGTTGCTGTCATTTAATTAACAGCTATATGCATGAGAGAGCACTAATGTGATGTTTTACTGGATGAAAGTGCAGAATAAGAGTAGCAAACAGAGCGGTAAGCAGCTGGTCAGATGGTGGGTGTCAGAGCAGGGGTATGTTTGGGTCTATTTGTCAAAGTAGTAATCTCATGCTGAGCTCATCTCGGGTGAAGACTGTTATTTGCTGTAAAATGTTAAATTTACTCCCACTTGGGAACTTATCTTCTGAGTATCTCAAGTCAAAATAGTGGAATCTGTGCTTCGGTAGAGGTTTCTTCATGAAATTTTTCTGCCCTTGCAATACCTACTGAATTTTGCCCCTACTTCACAGATACATCTGTTGAGGTTTGATAGAACTAAGACCCAAGGAGTCGGCACAGTTTAGGCAGCAACCTTATAACTGGCAAACTGTGGTTAATTGCGTGCTCTCAGAAGCTGGTTGCAGGCAGATAGTGTTGGCATACACTTAGTGCAGAGCTGTTGGCTGTTGAGAGCTCCACTTTCAACCTCTATTTAAAACTGAAATCTGAAATAATAACATATGAACATAGTGGTCTGAAATTACTTAGATCGCTCAATTTGCTTCTGATTTTAAGACATCATGAGCACGCCCACAACTTACAAGAGGTCAGTAGGGGTGGTGGCTAACACCTCTGAAAATAAAATTTCTGCGGTGTAGTGGGGAGTTTATAAGGTCACTTTCACTCTCATAAAACTGTCCTTCACTTTGGCATTTAGTCCTTGGCCTTATTCTTCAGCATGAAGCAAGGTGGCAACAGTACAACAGAGACTGCAAAAATGAGAACAGGGAGTAACCAGGATATGTATTAGAATGCTATAACAGATACTTTGAAGGGAATCTCTCAGATTGTCGAAAAAATTGTAGAACAGAAATACAGAGGTGTTAAATATCTTGCTCCAGCAAATTCAAGGAGTTCCAAGGTTGCTTCTCCAGCCTTTTTTGGATGAACATTATATTGTTTTTACTAATTAATATTAAGTCTTTTCAGGATTAGTTCCCCTTGAATGGATTTTTTTAATAATATGTCTAATTAATAGGTTTTACAATTTCCTATATTCTTTAAGATTAAATATTAAAAAAGAAGGACTGTTATAGATTTTTGTATATTAAAAAAGAAAACTTCATAGCCGTGCTTAATGGTCTGTTCTCATCTTGATTTTCAGAAAAAGCAGTGAGATGAGATTATACAGTGAGTAACACCAGTGTTAAGCACAGTTATGGTGTGCTCGCTGCCTGCATAAGACAGAGGAAACTAGATACTGTTGCCAAACTAAGCTCAGAGTACTGTTGTCATGTATTATTTGTAGTGCACTAATTCTCGAAGAGCACAGCGGTGCTGGGTGCTATGCAGTCAGTCTGACACAGGAACCAAACCCCGTGCTGATTGCAAATTAAATTTACACAATTTGACCATCAGACTTTTTATTACTTTTATCAGAATTTGGAAGGATTCCTTCTTCTCCTGTAAGAATTTTTTAGTTTCAGATTTAGAGCCGTAAGTTCTGCAATGAAACGTTTTTAGTAGTTTGTCCACTAGAAGTCAGATTTTTCCACTTCACATCTTTCAAAGGTGACGTGACTGAGAAGGCACAAAAAGATCCAGAGAGGACAGTGCAGCGGCTGTTCCAAGCAGTTGGTGTGATGAATTCCCCTTCACTAAGTGCTAAAAAGGCTTCTGCTCAGCATGGGGAAGCTCGCTTCATTATGTGACTCCAGCCCCTCTGATTATAAACTTGACTGGGATCAATGGAGACAGAGTGCCGGCGAGTGAATGAACAGCATCTCCAGGCAGAGCCCATATACAGACATGAACAGACATTGCTTAAAAACAAGGGACGAGATATTTGTCCTTCTTGTCCTTTGAGATCTCTCTGATCTCTTCAGATCAATGGAGTATAATGGCTCCTTTCTTGTGGCTCCCTTTCTTCTTTTATCCTTTAACCTTTTATTTTACCCTTGTACTGTTTTCAGTTGCCCCCCTACAGCGCACACACACCTTTGTCACCTGTTTTGTCTCTGCTCACCCAGCATCTGCCAGAGGAGTGGCTGTACAGTTTCTTCACCAGGGGTCTGGGGGAGGCGATTCCTTGCTGTTCTTACAGCTGCTTTCTCGGACTGTGTGCTCTCTTCTATCTGCAGATTTTATCTAAGTGTGGCACAAGGATTTTGGCCGTTTTTCCAGGAGTTCTACAGCCCAATGGAGGTCGTAGCTCCTAGATAGAAAGAAGAATAAGCTCTTTTTTCCCTATGTATTGTGATCAGGGTTTGAACCCCAAACCAAAAGCACGGCTATTGCTGTTTAAATTGAAGGAGTAACTCCTTTAGCAGAAAAGAGCGTGAGCTTCTCGCTGTCTGTGTGGGTATGGTGTGTTGTGTCCTGTTGGTTCCCAGGCACTGGAGAAAGGCAGATTATTAGGAGAGTGCAGAGGGATGGGGGAACTTGCTGCAGGTTTTTAAGTGTCAGAGATACTGCATAATGTGGCAGATAATGAATCCTAGCAGGCTGGCAGGGGGTGCTCAGCAGCAGGTTCAGTCCTAAACGCTTCCTCTGCCTTCGGTTCAGTCTATGCTGCATAGCACAGAAAGGGAAGAAGTCTAGGAGGGAATGAAAGGCTCCTTGGCATTCTTCTTTCCCCTCTGGTAAACAGAAAGGGAAGGGCTGGTGAGGTGAAAGAGCCTCTCTCAGACTTTTGCACTCCTCCCCCATTCACTAATTTGTGGGATAAATCAAGAGCAGTCTAGACCCTGAGGTAGCCTTAAGGAGCCTTCTGAGATCCTTGTCCCCTCCCTTGCTGTTGGCAGTGATGGATGTGTTGACAGCTTGGATGTGCTGGGGTAAATGGGATGCACACTGGGAAAACAGGATACATATTGTGCTGCAGGCTGGGGAGTGGCAGCGAGAAAGGCAAGAGGCAGAACTCTGGACAAGACTTCATTTGGGTTGTGGAATTACCATTAGGGGCTTCTCTATATATAACCCAAAAAATCTGGCAGCATGTAAGTTTGAGGCAGAAGGCAGAGATTTTTTGGAAATGATGATGGCACATGGGAAGGGCCTTCCTTTCTTGGGCTGCCCTCTGCTGCTACTGCACATACAGCTGACGCTAAATGAGCTACTGCTTCATGCTTTGTCTTTGAAATTAATCACCGTGGAGAAATAAAACCTGATCACTGGATAAATGGAGGTTTATGAGCTCTGCCATTTTGCTTGAGGGGAACACTGGCTTGTTAAAATTCATCATCTGATTCATCTGAACTTAAAAGTAAATTAATTCCAGTACCGGAGAAGAATAATACAATTACGACAAGTTCCTTAGCCTGGCTTTGAAAGTAAGCGTGACATGCTGTTGAGGCTGATGGCTAGTTTTATGTTAAATTCAGATAAAAAGCACCCCAGGAAATGTGATTGTAATTTGCTACCGTGATTCTGGTTGCTAAAGGTTTGTAGATAACATGAAGATTTTCCATTTCCTGTTTCACTTGTTACCCAAATTCCCCTCCCCCCTTTTTATTTAATGCGTTTCCCCTGTTGCCTCAACAGAGCAGCAAAACAGATGACAGATAGCACTGAGGAAAGACATCCTGCACTCTCCCTACCTACAGCTTGAGCATCATGTCACACACTTCTGCCGGTCAGAAATCTCTTGTAATGCTTTCAGGCAAGGGAACCCTTCCCACCTATTCCCACGCAGAGCACTTTAGCTTGATGTGTAGAACTAAAATACCTTTATAAGTAGGATTAGTAGGTGTCTTTTTGTTGAAGCTGCCCAGTTACTTTGTTTTTCTGATAGCTGTAATGACAGATACCTTTTGGAAGTCTCTAGAGGTTTTAGGACTACTAAAGGTCCCCATGAATATTTCAGCATGACACCACAAGAGGGAATCTAGTGAGTTTTCCCCATGAGGTTTTTTTGAGGGAAGGAAAATGAATCCAGGAAATTCCATGCATACCAACATTAATAGGATGTAACAGTTGTGGAAGTCAAGCCCTCAGAAGTTAGGAAATGCAAGAATCACGGTTCCCTGGGTAATCTTAATGTTTGCATGAGTTATGCTGCATCTTTAATTACACACATACTGTTGTGATGAGCAGCTATTCAATATTTTTTGCATCCTTTCTGAACAGTATGTGGCCCCAGGCTTTACTCAGTGAATGCTATTCAATCTGTCTTATAAAGACAGAATAAATCATTTTAGTTTCACTTAATGGCTGCCCACTTGTTTCGATGGGTTGGCGGTATGATGTATAGTATATAAATAATACGGGCTTCTTTGTGCCTGATGCAGTGCAGGGGACTGAGCTTCTCAGGTGCTCTTAGGATTCAGAGGTGCTCGTGGCTTTCCCTCCCCTCCCATAAGAGGTCAGACCCAGTAGCCTGGCTACTATTTTTAATGCCCAAGTTTGTGTGGCAGCATGGAAGAATTGTTTGGGAAGAGGGTCCCTTTCTTGATCTGCTTACAGAACTTCAGGATATAAAGTGATAATGGAAACTATTGTTTTACTTTTGGGAAGGTCTTCTCTTGAGTTACCTCAGGGGAAATAGAATATTACAATGAAACACTAGCAGTATGATGATGCTAGAGTACCAGCAGTATGTTTTGTAGTGGCACAGGCAAGAGATGTTATAAGGAAATACTTAAAGGAGCATTAGAAAATAGCTTTATAGAGAACTGGAAGAAGATTCTTTCAAGAGTGATGTGTGGAAGTCAAGAAAGTGCTTGCCTGAAATAGCATAAAAGTGGTTATTGAGTGGTGTCTTTATGGAAAGATGGGAGTAAAGAATTTGATACTCAGTAAAGGGTGATGGGTAGAGGAGAAAATCCAAGAACCCCCCCAAAAGGAGTGACAAATAGTTCATGTTTGATGTGAGAGGAGAGGGTTTCCCAGCGAACTGCAGCAGAGAGAGCAGAGAACCTGGCCAAAGGTGCCAGCCAGAGGAATGGCCTTTGCCTTCCAGATGGAGGTGGGTGAGAGAAGACTGAAATTCAGCTAAATGAGAGCCTTGCACTTCCAAAGGTCAGTGTGGGTACACAATCTAGTAGCACCCGTGCCTCCATCAAAAATGTCACAAAATCTAGCTTTTATACACACAGTATAATAAGCATAAGCACATAAAGTATGATGTTAACAGAATCTGCATACCTGCACATGTTGATGTGGATACACACTCCCTGGGGCAAACCCTGTGCAGCCACAGGTACCTCCTGCCAGCTCACGTACTTCAGACAGTGGAGTGTGAGCAGCCCTCTCTCTGGGTAGGGTTCCCAGTAGCTGGAGGCAGCCTGGCTCCCTCCTCAGAGTCCTGTGAGCAACCCAGAGCCTAAATGTCCCTGTGCGTGTTGCAGCCCTCCAGTACTCTTGGAGCCGGGGAACTTGCAATACATCCACATGGGAATTAAGTGCAGCAGCTACAGCTCTGGTCCTTCTCCTTCTTTCCTAAGCAGAGGTGTTTGGTACCTACAGACAAGTTCACCCTGTTCTGCCATAAATTTTGAGATTTCGGGCACCCTGATTATAGGTCACTTCCTGGAAGGAGGCAAAAAGTCCCAGTCTGGTCTTTCTGTCCCTAAGGCTCCTCATTAGTCTGAAGTTTAACTAGGAACTGGGTCCCATTTCCCAGCTCAATCTCCCGAGTAGCTCTTGAAGCCAGCAACTTGCTAGCTAACAGGTTTGAGGCAAGCCACTAAAATCCTTGAGTCACGTTGGTAATACAGTTACACCTTAGCTCTAAATGGCTCAAACAGGGAGCAAGAGTGGAGCTGTTGGAAATAGAACACAAACCTGTGATAGAAGAAATGAACTCTGAGTTCCACCAATGTATAGGAAAACTTCTGGGAAGAAACAAAAAAAATGGAAAGAGACCCAGAGGTCGTGCTGTTGAGATGGGCAAACAGCTCCTGTATATTTTGTGAGGGCTTCCAAAAGTAGTAGTGCATATGTATATTTGACACAAAAAAACCCCACTTATAGCCTGGGTTTAAGCTGCAGGGGGAACCCAGGCACCGAGCCTTTGGTGTCTAGCTCAGCCAGCTGGTCTGTGGAGAAGGACAAGGGGAGAGACCCATCCCTCCAGCTGATGATTCAGAGCGCCTGGGTAAGGCTGGTTATGGAGGTGCTGGTAGAGTGAGTGTCTGAAATGATGTGGTGTGAATAAGCCTGAGCTCCCTAACGGGGTTGATGCGCTAGAGCAGAGGGTGGGCAGTGCTGTACCCAGTTCCTAACGGCAGCTTCCCAAGCGCTTTGCAGCAGGGGGTGGTCATGTTTGCTGTAGTCACTGTTTTATGGACTGGGGGCAGAGGTGGGGAAGCGTAAAGTGTTCAAGTGAGGAACAGGCAAGAAGCCAACAGAAAGAGGGGCATTCCCAGCTCCCTGTCCTCTTTCTAAATGTCAGAGAGCGCTCTCTCTTGATAAGATATTTTTTTTTTTTTTATGTAAGCTGTTGGACTGGAGCCCCTGCTCCTGGCCTGATTGCCCAGTTTTCCTCCCCAGCAGCTGCACTGGCCCAGACATCACCTTCCCCGGCAGCGCAGCCCCGGAGCTCCCTGCAGCCCTGGCCGGCAGCCACTAGCACTCAGCACAGGCCTGCTCACAAGGGAATTTACCTAGAAAATTTAAACAACAACAAAAAAAAGGGCTAAATGTGCACATATACTTGCTGTCCTGCTACCAAACAAGGGGTCTTGTCTCCCGGCAAATGCAGTCCTTAATATAAGGAAGCCTTCTTTGCCCTTTCCAGCTGAGGGTGGAAAACCACCGCTTATCATGATGCCTATCACTGTCTTCTGTGGTTTGAACCATCATCCACAGCTCAAAATGATTCTGACAGATCGCTGAGGTGATGGTAAAAACAAGCTACTTTTTACCTTCACTTCAATTATTTGTCAAAAAAACCCAACAGAAAAGTCAGTGGCATTTCGGAGGCACTTAATTAATTTGTATCCTTATTTTCTCATATACGCTGATGGAGTTTTCCTCAGGCTCCACATTTGAGAAGCCTGCAAAGTGCTTGAGGGATCTGCATTTGAATCCTTTTCATCTCCAGCCATCGTTAAGTGGGCCTTTGCTGCAGGCTTACAGAGTCAGAGGAGCCGCACTGAGAGACCTTCTTAAAATATAACTATATTTAATAATAACAGAGGAAGTATAAACTCACCAGCCCGTTCAATTGCTTTTTATAGCAATGTTCCCCTGCACCAGTGTAAAAGTGCCACCCTTAAATACATTTAACCTTTTTCTGCTGGGAGTCACACTTTCCAAGTAGGATCTCAGTTGCCAGTGCTTGATGTAACAATAACTCAAAGCTGCCAAAGCAGAGGGGAGAGATTACTTTAAATTAAGAAATATATATTAAAAAAAACCACACCCCCCCCCCCCCCCCCCCAAAACCCCAAAATCCAGTTGGGCTGTTTGTTTTCATATGTGAGTAGTTTGGAGGTTTTGCCTTTTTCAAGAAGAATGTAATACTGAGAATGCAGAAAAAGTGTGTTCATCCAACATTTCACGTAATTAGCACACAAAAAAAAATATCTAGGCCAAGCCCAAAGCTATGGGATTTAAAGCTCACGCAGACTGAGATCCTGTGGGCTAACTATATGCCCTGAACTTTTGGAGGGCAAAAATAGACATTGCAGGATCCTCCAGGTGGGTAGGTGGGTGTGCAGTTCGGCATGGAGGAGGGCAGTTTTGTGCCTTTAGTCTGAGCTTGCTGAATTTAATTCTCCTCCTTGCTACAGATCCCTGTTATCAGCTTGGGAAACAACTTTCTCTGTTTGTGCCACAGCTCCTGACCTGTGAAGCAAAACTACGGCCCAGGGTTCTTTGTAGGATTAATTTTGTATTCAAGAAGGTGCCTGAATGAAATGCCAGGACATTCAGATAGATAAATGTCACAGTGCAGTAGCTCGGCTGAAAGACAGAAGAGGTTCTGATACCCAAGCGCAGACAGCTCTTTCCCAAAATGAGCCTTGCTTTTGTGACAAAAAAAGGTGTAGTGTGGGCACTACAAGCACCCAGCACTAGGTATTGTCCACATATAAATACAGATTATGTTTGTATTCCTTTTTCTTTCTTTTTTTTTTTTTTTCTTCATTTTCAATCAGATGTTTCCTCTGCTGGTCTCAGAATCTGTGGTAGAATGAAAAACAAATTTGATTTTTAGGAATATTGTGGATATTTACATTCCCACATGTACAGCAAAGCAAATGTCTGTTTGCAGAGTATCAGCTGGAGGTGCAGCAGACACGTGCTGCACTGAAGCGAAGCTTCTTGGAAAGGGTTTTTCAGAGGTGATTCTCCACCAGGGGCTTCCAGAACAGAGAAATCACTATGGAAATCTGAGGAAATATTGCTCCTTGTCTTCCACAGCACTTGGCTTAGCGTGGTAAATGTTCCAGTCCTTTTCCTAGGCCAGGCCAGCACCTGGTGCCATAAAGTGCCTCTGCAGAGAAGCTCACATTGTGTCCTTGGGGATACCGAGCGTTGTGTTAGAGCAGGCAGCCTACCTGGGTTTCCAGTAAGAGAGCTAGGACTGGAAATGGGACCCTCATGAAAGATTTCAATTTCAAAGGGAGTCAGTTCTTTCCATAAAGTGGACGCTTTTATTATGACAAACACGAATTAAAAAATAAATAGTTCTACAAACCTTGCAGAGATTTGGGATTTTTTTTCAATGATTAATTCAATAGCCAGTTTAGCCTGATGAAAACCTTGTGCCTGCACCAGTGAGCATCCTGAGCGTAATGCAAACCTGGAGGTAGCACAGGGCAATATAGCAGGACACAGGTACTTTCACAGCCCATGCGAGTGATTGCATTTGTCACAGACATAGTTCATGACTGTTGAAAGGACGGTCACCGTCACGCAGTCAGGAAGAGAGGGTAAATAACTGGAGCAGGGAGGCTGAGGTGGTTATGTCCCTTGCAAGCATTCCGAGAGTATTTCGTACTCAGGGTAGCTGGTGTCAGTTTTGGGAGGCATAAAGGAAGGAGTTTGCTTTTGTTGTGAAAGCATGGCTGGAGTCTGCAAGGCGGCAGAATTGTTTTTACTGGGAAGAAAATATTCCCAAGCTACTTCAGAGGAAGCAGGAGGAAAACAGCCCACCAGTAGGTCTTTGTGACCTAGTACTGGTGATTTTGTTAGGCACCATGTGGAGCAGGGGGTGGTCCCCCTGACTGAACGGAGGTATGGGAATGAGCCAAGGATGAGCAGCATTAGGAGCCCCATTGAAATGATCTGCTCAGCTGGAAGAGGGAGCTGTGCCCCCCTACCCTTGTGAAGCCCTTTGTTTGCTGTATTTGGTGCCTCTAAAATGCTGATCTTCTTAGCATCTGCTTTTGTATTTGCAGAACATCATCAAGAAAGTGATCGGGCAAAAATTTGTGTACAAGTTTGTCTCCTTTCCTGAGATTTTAAAAATGGATCCACATGCTGTAGAAATCAGCAGAGAGAGCCTTTTGCTGCAGGACAGCGACTGTAAGATGCCTTCCGAGAGCAGGGATCAGCACAAGCACAGCTTGTCAGCACTGAAAAGCACAAGCCGAAATGAATATATCCACTCTGGCCTGTACTCCTCTTTCACTATCAACTCTCTGCAGAACCAGCCAGACCCTTACAAGCCAATCAAAACAGAAAAACTGGAGGAGAAGTCAGAAGGAAACACACCAGTGGAAGAAGTTCGGACTGTTATAAGATTTGTGACAAACAAAACAGACAAACAAGTTATGAGGCCCATGGTGTCGTTGCCTTCCACTTCCGAAACAGCAGCTGCCTCTGCTTTTCTCAGCTCGTCAGTATCAGCTAAAATATCTTCCTTAATGCTACCCAACAGTGCCAGCATTTCATCTCCATCGTCGTCTTCCTCCAGGTCGCCGTCTCTGTCTCCCACCTCACCCCTCCCTACAGAACACAGGAGCCTCTTCCTTGAGTCCAGTTGCCACGACTCAGATTCCCTTGAGCCTCTGAACCTCTCCTCAGGCTCCAAGGCAAAATCTCCATCTCTTCCCCCAAAGGCTAAAAAACCCAAAGGCTTGGAAATCTCCGCCCCACCTATGGTTCTCTCCAGCACTGACATCGGTTCCATTGCCCTCAACAGCCCCGCGCTTCCTTCGGGATCCCTGACTCCAGCTTTCTTCACTGCACAGGTAAGACCCACCTGCCTCCTGTACTCTTGCTGTAGCCAGGTATTGTCTCCGAGTGTTAGCTCTATGGGTTTGTCATCATCTGATGGAAAACATCTGGGGAAGAGGGACACATAGCAGAGATCTGAACAAAGGGTGGAAAGTAGGTTCCTGCTGGGGTTCCTACGTGAGTGTGGGAAGAGCCACCGCAGTTCACAGGCTGCCTGGAGGGATAACAAGATGGGCAGCCGTTAGTTAACAGGAGTAAATTGCTTATCAGTTCAAACCAGCCTCCAGGTCTACAAAACAAGCAGGAAAAAGCAAATGAGAAAACCAGGAGGGTTTTGTAGGTCATGACTTGTGGATGTGAATTGTGGCATGTTAGATTTGTCTTCTAGATGTATCCATTCAAACAGTGTGACTTTTTCATTAGTTTTTGAATATGGAACAAATTAAGTGGTTTCTAAGACAAAGCTCGTAAGCCAGTTTCGATTTCCAAAGTTTTACAGATCCACAGAGTATTTGCCAGAGCTTCCTTTCAGCACAGACCTACTGAATAACCAGTAGGTTATTGGTTCTTTTTAATTACATATTTGTGGTGATGTCAACGGTTAAGTTCTCATTTTCAAGCAAGTCTATGAAAAAAATCTAGCAGTTCAGAGGAGAAGAGGAAAATCACATAAATAATGACCTGGTGTGTTCATTAGTGAGTTTTGTCTTACGCTACCACTGCAAAATTAGACAAAAAAATCCAAGAGTAAAATTATCCCAATGGAGAACGCCCCCTAACATTCCCCCCCGCCCTGAAATAAAAGTTGATGCAAATACTAGCATTGAATGAAACAAACCGAACAACAAATAAATAAATACAAAGGTGTGTGTTACAAGCTGTTATTTACTTCGGGCTGACTAGGGGTCGCATTGGATGCAGAATCCCTTACCTCTTCCCTGTTTGAAAAGGTTTTGCGTGGATAATGCCTATGGTGCAGCCAGGTGTGTCTTCGAGTTGGCCACAGGCAGCATCGTGTGCCTTCGTGGCACGAAGGCATGGCAGAGGTGAGAGTGTCTAGAAGTGCTCTCCTCTAGCACAGCACTTGCTCTTACTGAGCTTTTTAGGTGGCTGCAGAGCAAGTTTGTGCAAAGCCACACCTGTAAGCCATCGAGATACGAAGTTGTGTCGCAGAGAAAGAGGATCTTGTGGGCCGTTACCTGTCATTTTTGACATTGTAAAGCCTTTAAGTGAAGTTATGTTTGGCAGTAGGAACAGAAGTGTGGCAAACCAAAATTGAGGTGCACTGACAGACTCTTATAACCTCTAACTGTGGTATAACCACAGTAAGTATTTTGCTCGTAGGGAGCAAATCTGACAAATAAATCATATCAGGTGCCAACCAGACACAATGACAGCATGAGTTATTACAAGCTCACTTTAACCTACTGTTGCCCCAAAACTCAGTATGAACAGAAATGTCTTTCCTCATTTTGTAATTATTTCTTTGAACATTTAATTTTCTCATTCATCTATAAACTGGTGTACTTACTGCCCAGAAGAGACATGGAAGTGAATTAGGTAGATGATTGTGGCCCTCCTTTAGCAGGATGCTGAGCCAAGGCCAGGATGACTGTTATTCAACTTAATGCATTAACTACAAATGTTTTTTTACAGATGATTCTATCACACAAGAGGCAGATGGCGCCCGTATAGGGTTGTTCCTGGGTCCATTCATTTAAACTTTTGGCTGTACAGCAACATAGCTTTTTTCCACTCTTTTAGCCTCCTATTTCTAGTGTGGATAAGAAGCACCCTGCATCCTAAACTCTTGACCTAGTGAATAAAATAATGAAAGCTATATAACTGTGTTCAGATAACTGTAATAACACAACCCAAAATAACTAAAGCCATAATTTAGGCAGTTCATCCCCTTATCCTAGGAGGAGCATGCATCAGATCTCAAACGATCTCTGATTTATCAGATCCCAGTGGTAGAGACCTGCTGCCGTGGGGCGGGCGCAGAACAGGATTGTCAGGCACCAGTTGCTGCTCCAGGAGTGATGCAGGTTTGAAGAAGGTCCTGCTGCCTGAGAGGGTATTTCAGATGATTTTCGATTGTACCTGCTGGTCATGAGGAATACCACATGATAAGCACAACCAATTTTAAAACAGAAGAATGGGTTTGAAGGTGTCGGTGCATACAGCACCATACTTTGGTAGAGAAATGTCAGCTTTCCATTTGGTTAGCTTCAAAGAGAGGTATTTGGATTTTGTTCAGTACTTGCTTCTTTTACGGATTACTTCTGCTTGTTATTTTTGTTGACTCTCCCTTGGCCAATGTAGATATATATATTTTTGACTCACTCTTTTTCTTCAGGCCTCTACCGTAGCATTTGTAACGTTTATAACATGCTGTTTCCTTATGGTCAAAGTAGTGTGCCTGCAGCCAGCACGTGCGTGGTCTGTGTTGTATCCACGTACACCATCCAGGCTCCAGCACGTGCCTAATGACCTGGGAAGTAACATACGTGTGACAGCACTTGTCCGTTATCTGACAGCTAGAAGTGACAAGAAGGATTGTACTTGCACACATTCTTTGTCAGAGAAGTCGGGAGCCATGAGCATCGTTGCTTAACATAATCCTCTCTGTGCAATGAATTATTTCTGTTTAAACTGTTCCTATGCTTAGATTATAATGACCTTTTTTAAGTAGGAACTTCCCACTGGGTTCCACATCTAATACCAGATGTACAGCTGCATGAGGGCAGAAAATGAAGTGACACATCAATTTCCGCGTGTAATTTAAGGATAGCCTGTGCTGTGGTGTTGTTTACACTTACGCTTCCTCTGGTGGTTTTGATGCTTGGCTGATGGTGATACCGAGAACAAGCCTGGGAGGCCCTCTGCTCTTCTTGCATTAAATATTAACAGATTTGGAGGCGTGCTCTGGCCGGCTCTTGGCTCTGGCAGAACTTGCAGACATTAGTGCTCTGATGATCAGAGGACATGAGCTTTAGCTTAGCACTGTTGTTAGGCATGTTAACATGCTTCCAGAGATGAATGGAGGACAGCTCAGTTTCAAATCTCCTCTCTCTCTGAAGACTTGCTCTGGCTGTATCTAGGTAGGAATAAACACCTCCAAGTTTTCTTCATTATTTTCAAAAGACCCTCTCAAGAACTGCATTTTTGGTTCTGGATATCTGCACCTTCTTAAAGAAAAAATAAAGAACCGAGGCATAGCTCATTGGAGCTCTTAGTACAGTTGGCACAATACTGTGTCCTTAGCTGAATGTTGTTGGGTCTGGCTGCTTACATCTTTGGTTTAAGGTTAGTAGGCTCTTCTGTAAGTAGATCTCTGAGTATTTATCCTGACCTAATTCGGTGTGTTCTTTGTCAGTCTCGTAAATCCCCATAAATGGCTGCCTGCCTGTGGAGCATCAGCTTGTAATGTGGCTGGAAGGTGCTCTCACTGGTACTGCTGTTTTCCTGCCTCCTGAAAGCACCATGGTCTCGGGGAGAGGGTGTTTGTGAAGGAGCCATTCACAAGTGCCTGCTTGTCAGGTATTTGTTCTCAGATATCTTGACAAGAGCTGTCAGTTGATGAGATCAAGACGGAAGTTCTCTCCTCGCCAGGCCTCCACCCGCTTTGTCCCTTTTGTCATCATCCAAGTATATACAAACCCTGACCTCATTGGTACTCCTGTGACCACCATACCTGCTGTTTTACCGCTTTCCCAGCAATACCACATGTTTATTACTCCTTGGGACATAACTGTGGTTTCTTCCATGGGGTTTGGGTTTTCTGATCCATCACCTTCAGCACAAGGGAGATGGCAGCGTCCTTTCCCTTTGCTTTTCTTCATGAACCTCACTTCTTTTGAGATTCCTTTGAGAAACCATCCCCTTCAAGAGCAGCCAAGCTCTTTGTATTAAGCAGCCTTTCAGACACCTTGGGACAGAATCACTGGGAGGACCGTAATGTTTGCTGCTCCTTGTCTCTCCCATCTCTTCTGCTGGTGTTAAACTAATTGTTTGACCCCGTTGTGACCTCCAGAGCAAGCAAGTCAGAGCAGGTCTGTATTCCTGTGCGACTGCACAGAACCTCAAACACCACAGCTGATGCCTCAGGCACTGCTTTGCAAATAAGATGTCCCTCTTATTCAAAAATCCACATGGCCTGTAGTACCTGCCTTTCTGAGCTTACCGCAGAGTCCTGGCACCAGGATGTGACAGCCCGTGGTGTCAGCAGTTGTTAAGCGAGACCCCTGGTTGCAATTGCCATATGTGGGAGTTTATATTTCTGGCCTGGTGGGAAGGTGGCGGGTACCAGAATGCATGACGTGCTGGTTACCAGGGCGACATACTCCTTACCTTCCATCTTCGATCTTCTCCTTACGTATTTTGAACTCTGGACAAACTGATGCCCCAGTTCAGCAGAGCACCGAGGCCCGTGTCCTACGCAGTGGAACACATACCTACTTGCTAAGCGTGCACTCAAATTCCATTAAGTGCTTTGCTAAATAGGACTTATTTTGATAATTGGCATCAAGATTACTGGTGAGATTAACTCATTATGCCAAATACTTTGTTCAAAACTGTCACATCACTTTCATGTTCTTTTTTGGAAAGATAAAAGAATAATTCATGTGATTGTTCCTTTGAATGGAGATTTGCATGTGCTTTAACTCTACCTCCCCTCCAGTTGTGCTTTAGAAGTGCTGAGAGCATTCCCAGCAATCCTTGTGCTCCGTGGCACTGGGGGGAGTCACCTCCAAGTTGGAAAAAGCCTTGGATTCTTAGTTCTTGCCATTTTTATTCTTTTCAAACAATTAGCTGTGCTCTCTGCCGTCCCTCCGGGCACCCCACCCGTACACCTGCCTCTTGCTGCAGCAGCCTGTGTGCCGCCAGTTTCTCCAGTCTTCTTCCATTTGGAACAGGCGCCATCAGAGCAGTAAACTTCAGGGGCCAGAAGTGGCTCTTTTGGCTCCACACGCAATCGCATTAACGCTACAAAAGCTGCAATCAGTTCAAGCAAAAAATCAGTTCAAAAGGTAAAAAAAAGAATATTCTGAAGGAGAGTAGGCTGCGTTTACAGACATTGGGACACGCATGGTATTTTATACAGTCTCAGGAGCGTGGTTCAAAGAAACAATAGCTGCACTTCTCCTTAAACAAATCACAATAGGAATGAAATCAGTTTGCATGTGAAGGAGTATTAAATGTGCAGGTATCCAGCACGGACCGCTGCGGAGACAGGATGCAGGGCTGGAGGGGCAGCTGCTGCCAGCGGGTATGCTGGGCGTGCTGTATGTCTGAATTCACTAGGAAAAAGAGCCAGTAGGTGAACTTTAGGGGTTGTGACTACTGCATGGAGCTGTAACTGCCGAGGCATGCATCATGGGGTGGTTTTTTTCTGTCTTGCAGACCCCGAATGGATTATTGCTGACCCCAAGCCCGCTGCTGTCTAGCATTCATTTCTGGAGCAGCCTCAGTCCTGTTGCTCCTCTGAGTCCTGCCAGGCTGCAGGGACCAAACACTCTGTTCCAGGTAGGTCTTTCCAATGCACAGTTTCATTTCTGAAAGCACACATGTGGAAGAGACATGAGGGGAGCATCTCCTCACATCGATCTGGAGCTTTTCAAATAATTCAAGAAAATACAGGAGTTAACGGGCACTTTTAAAGGGAGGCCTGCTTGTACCTTCTTTAAACCCTTGGTGGCACAATCAGAAACTACAGGGCAGTGTCTGCTGCAGCAAGCATATACGTAGTGCGGGAAGGAAACAGAAATAAAATGCTAGACCCCAGTAAGAGCAGGTAACTGAGCTCTCAGAGCTTCAGGAAAGGAGTGCAGACCAGTCAGGGACCAGCCAGGAGGGTGGTGGAACACGGACTCTTGGAAAACCAAGACCAGTTTGGGTCACATGCAGTAAGGTGGGTGTAGGTTTATCCTTCTGTCTTAATGAGCTACTTCTCACGCAGAAAGACGGGGATAGTTGTATTTACGATAAGGGCACTCTGAACCTGGAGGCTCCATTTCCAGTTCTCCTGCAAATTATCCGTGTGTCCTCAACCAAGTTACTTCATACCTCTGAGCATGGCGTCTCCGTATGTAACAGGAGAAAGGCAGCATTGTCCCCTCTCTCTTGTGGGTACTGGGAGAGTAAAAGTCTCAAAGTTTTATAGAGATGTGGTAAATAGAAAAGTTA
Organism: Numenius arquata; assembly: GCF_964106895.1. Lineage (NCBI taxonomy): Eukaryota > Metazoa > Chordata > Aves > Charadriiformes > Scolopacidae > Numenius > Numenius arquata. Next base: position 82,066,798 of record NC_133577.1, on the reverse strand, counting down.
TTAAGTAAACTGCAATGGCCACAGCACTTGGCTGCGGCATTCACTGGAGGCTTAGGAAGAGGACGGTGGGGATGGTATTAGCAGCTCCAGCTGTAGCTGCTGTGAAACAGCTGATTCAGTAAGTCACAGAAGAAATTATGCTCTTCAGCTGATGGGCAAGAAGCACAAAAAGCTGATGGCCATCTGAGCAGCTGAAGAATGCAGGGACACCCTTGGAATTAACTCCCTGACTGCTGTGGGCACTAACACAGGAGGGGGCTGCTGCTAGACTGGGACCCTTGTGTTGGTCTCTGAACCTTCAGGGAGACTGACTGCCCAACTCCAAGCACGGTCCTCGCTGGGGTAGTAAGTCCTTCTACCTCCAGTGAGACAGCTGAGCATAGGGCCCCTAGGGCTCTTTATCTGTGTTGCAGATAAATCAATTTCTCCCTATTGGGTCTTAGTTTTGTATATGTGGTTAAAAGCAGCCAGACTTTTTAAGACATTTAAGAGGGAAGTGTCTGCCCCATGGCCTGGAATGAGCTTGGACGGACATATGCTGGCCACCCCCTGCGGGAACGTGAAGAGTGGCCTTGGCTCTGTCCCCTCTGGGAAACCCAGACTGCCTTCTATAAATTATGATGTCTCATTCAGGCAAAGGCCACAATGACAAGTCTGTAGAGCGTAAAGCTTTATTTTAACAGCCAAATAGGAAACGACAGCCACAGCTGAAGCCTGGTCAACCCCATGGAGAACTGCTGGGACATCCTGCATAGGCGTCGGGGCAGAGCTCTCCCCGGGCTGCCCGCACAAGCCAGCCCACGCTCCATGCAGCTGGTCAGGGAATGGAGGAAGGAGCTGGAGCTGCTTCACTAGTTGCTTTTGCTTTCACCTGGTCCTTCGCAGTGGGAGTCAGAAGAACATTTGGTCATTGTTGAAACAGTCTCAATCCCATCAGCAGCTCTGCAGCTGCCTGCCTGCCTCGGCACCCTTTCCTGTTGGATTGCATGGGGGAGAGATCAGGCTCCTACATTTGTTTTTCTTTCAGGTGTGTGCCGCTTTTCACAACAGCACGATGCTTGGCACTGCCTACAGTTCTTTAGTACTAGTATTTGTATAAGTACAAGGACCAGGATGGGATCTATCCACAGCCACAGTCCAACTAAGCCCCAGACAAGCCTATGGGAAAGTATGGTCTCTCCATTAACAAACCAGGAATTTGTTCATAGAATCATAGGATGTTCTTCTGGACATTGAGCCGTTGACCACTACCCTCAACCATCCAACCAATTTCTTATCCACCAAACAGTCCACCCATCAAGTCCACACCTCTCCAATTTAGAGAGAAGGATGTTGTGGGGGGCTGTATCAAAGGCCGTTGAGAAGTCCGGATAGACGACCTCCATAGCTCTTCCCTTGTCCATGGATGTAGTAGTCACTCCATCATAGAAGGCCACGAGGCTGGTCAGGCAGGACTTGCCCTGGGTGAAGCCGTGTTGGCTGTCTCAAATCACCTACCTGTCCTCCACGTGCCTTAGCATAGCTTCTAGGAAGATCTGTTCCCTGATCTTCCCAGGCACAGAGGTGAGTGCTGTTCTGGCACTGCTGGACACAACTACATACATACTCCCTTCATCGAGCATGTAGATGCTGATTAACTGGTAAAAACCTCCACTTCGATGCTTACGAGGTGACAGCAACTCACATATGCCTTTGCCTGTACACCCGTACAGCCCACTAAAGCATCACTGAAATCTGCAGTCACCTTTCACACAATTTACCTTGATGTATTAACCTACCTGGAAGGTCTTCCCTTTGAAGCCACGCTGCTGTATAATTAAACTTATTTTGCTGTTTCATCACTAGTTTGAAATTACCACATAACTGGAAGAGCAAGAGACTTGCACAGAATTGGTTAATTCAAAAGAATGCAGCCGAACTTAAGGACTACCAAGTTAGCTTGAATTAAGTGCTAACTAAATTCAGTGTATTTTTTTGGTTACTGCTGTAGAGAGAATAGCACTGAGAGGGTGTAGTTAAGTCCCAGATCCCCACTGTAATGGGGGCGTATGAATAAAGAGCATCGTCCCGGCCCCAGGGGCTACAGAGACAACAGGAAGAAGAACGAGAGCTGGGTTGGGCTGGAGACCAGGGCAAAGATGAACTCGTGACATGAGCATTGTTTGCATCTCGGGCCCTAGTGCCAGGATGCCGACCGCCTCCACAGACACCAAGGATCACACAACCCTCTCTTTGTTCGCTTTAGAAATCACATGGAACGCTTTGTAATTTACATGTCTCGCTTCAGAAACCTAGACTAGAAAAGCAAGAGCTTGTAATCAGGTTCCGTGCTTTAATGAATCTTGGCAGAAGCGGTGGAAACATTTCCTGAGGTCTGGTTGGGTTATAAAAGAGGCATCAGCCAGTCCCGGCCGCAGCAGGAGCGTTGTGCCAGCCCCCAGCAGCTCGGCGTGATTTTCAACTGAACATTGGAAGACAGATATCATTAACTAACATCTTCGTGGAAGAGTAATCCAGTTACAAGCAGATTATACGCACGTGGGGAGGTTGATGACACCACAGTTGGCTGTTGAAGGACTGATCTGATACGGGATAAAAATACACCGTACACTTGAAGTCGGGAGCTCTGTTATTCAGCTCCGTCTCTCTCAAGCCAACAGAAACCCAGCACGGAGCTCATGGAGCCGGGCCTGGAGGCCAGATCAGTATCTGCCACTGGGATAACTCCTGCCTCATGCTGCAGCAAGTTTATTCCACCTACTTGCCTTGCTGCTCCTCAGGTCAGACGTGAGAGAACTAGTCAATACACGTCACTGCAGGGAAGTTAGTCGAGATGCTGTCATGAGCTAGGAATACAGGGCTTATGTATCGAATTGGTATTTTTTTGCATGGTATTTCAGAAGTAGAAGCTTACTACTAAATTACACCGTATTCTGCTTCGCACGCTGAGCGATCGCGTGTACCTGGTTTATGCTTTCTTAGTGAATACAGAGAGAAACTGTAATTACTTGAGAGTAACTTTCCCCAGTTTTGTATTCCCAATTGTACTTTTTCTGCCCTAAAACGGCATCTCGACTTTCACTTTTGCAAAGCTCTTTCCTGTTTAGCTTTTCTGAAGGGCAGATGAAAAGCACGGGTTTTAATTAATATTTTGTAGACTGAAAAATATTTTTGGAAGCAGAATGGATGGAAAACACGGCTCTAGAGTATTCATTTTCCCAGGGTGATGATAGATGTATTGTTATGTGAACTTTTTATATAAAATACAGCCAATAATAGATTTACACATCCCCATAGGTTTCCAAATTATTCGGGTTTCATCCTCTATTTTACATTCCTAATGGCTGAGGCAGGCATTTGGGATGTATCTTCCTGTACAGGAATGACAAGCCTTGAAACCATCTGGAGTCGGTTGCTAATGCTAAATGCATGCGCTTCTGGGCTGAATGTTTGGAGATAAAGAGTAATTTTTACCTTTTGGCTTCTTAACAGTTTCCAACTCTGCTAAATGGTCACATACCAGTGCCGCTCCCCAGTCTGGATGGAGCCTCTTCTCCAGTACTGCTTTCTCCAAATGCTCAGAAATCCTGATGACGCCTCATCGCGCCAAGGACTTATTGGTGGATTTAACACTTCATTCCTATGGTCTAGTTTTTCCTGTGTCATGAGAAGGACATTGTGAAACCCTCTATTACTTTGGTTTGCACTTTTCATTACATGGATAATCTACTTTTATTATGTTAGCATTTTTAAACAGTGTTTATATATAAAAGTATATATAAATCTGTTTTGCATTAAATGAATTATAATTTTTTTATATCATAGCTCTCAAGTGTTGAACACTTCTGTTGTTGATGAAGTACTTTTCTTAATGGATTGCAACAATGTATCTAATAAGGATGTGAAGCTTCTTTTTAATCCCTTTTTCTGCATATTATGCACTGTGCTTGTGTAAACTATAACCGGCTGTGCCTTCTTTTGCATAATGTCATGTAAATGATTTATATATTTTCTAGTATTAAGATAAAAAGTTGAAAGACAAAACTAGTATTGAACAGCCCTATGGTAGTATTTCAGTATTTTCTCCACAGATAGGCCGTATGATGCAGTGTATTCATGTAACTTTGTATTAAGTGCTTTCCAATTGTATAAAAATAGCCTTATAATGTTTCTTTGCTGAAGTGAAAAACGTAATCAACGTTACAGTCAGGAGATGCATTTAGGGAGTAACAAAGCCACATTTGTGCCCAAGTTCTTCTGTGGAGTCGCGACAGGGAGGAACGGGGCTGTGTGTGTCCATGAGACATTTCCAGCATTTGAGAGTACTTCTGTAGAAAAGGAGACGTTGCTGAGAATTTATTTGGCCTATATACTTCTTACGAACTGTCAACATTACAGCTGGAAAGATTGCAGGTATCTCTGTCCTCCCAGGGAATGAGGATCATTCCCGTTAGAGAGTTTCCAGGTGCTTTGTTCAGTCGTGCCAAGTGCCTTCTACTATTTCCCCACAAAGCTTATTCTACCTACTAAAGCTCAGAAGGTCGTGTTTCCCCTTCCCCCCTCCTCCCAAAGCTGGAAAAGTTACAGGAGTGTAAATTAATGCCTGGTGCTCGTGAAGAGGCATACTGTAGGGGCGGGATGTTTATGTATAAACATCTGAATTCTGGATTAAAAACCAGCACTGTGTTACTATATACTTGCAACTTGAACTTACTGGGTATGTATGTCCTGTACCTTGAGGTGATGCCTTAGTCATCTTAAATGTCGGGTTAGGATTAGGCCAGACTCCCTGGCACCACGGATTCTAATCTTGGCAGGGTTGATGCAAATCTTCAGTTGTCTGAGGTGGCTAAATTGGGTTGAACGCAGCTTTACCATGTAGGTTTCTCAGATGAGACCTTCAAAAACCAAACGAAAATCAGAATCCTCTTTGCTGCAGGTCATCGGAGCTTCTACTTTGCTTTCTGGCCAAGCGGCTGGTCAAAAGTCCGTTCTTTTTGAAATTTATGCAGTGAGTCGTCTGTTGATGTTCTGTTTGGATGCATTTCAGTGATGTGTGTGTAGTTAATTGTAAAGTGCTTTTGGATCCTTCAACCTGAAAGGTGCTAAATAAACATTTTATTAATGCAGTTCTGATGTTGAAAAGCCATTTTTGGGGCAGAGGTAGCCTGACAACAAGATGGCAGGAGTTTTCCTCAGGCTCCTGGGTTGCACAACCAAAAATGACTCCTCAGTTTCACTCGCAGCAATTAACGGGATAAAAACCTGCCATATCTGTGTGAAGTACCAGTGCTGATAAACACAGCAATTAGGTGCAAGATAGAAGGAAAAAAAATGAAACACATGGGAAGTCGTTCACTCGATTCAGCGTTTTAAGAGCTCCAAGAGGTACCACGCCCCACAGAGTCAAAACCAGAAGATGAACTGATGTAAAATCTAGGAGTGAAGGGAAATTTTATGCCAAGTAAAATCAGAGTAGGTTGGGAGGAAAGGTGGCAGGGGTTGCCTCATGGGGTTGACTGATCTGGTGGAGATGAAATCACAAGGGCTCGCGGGTCAAACATTTCTCTTTCAGTGGATTCCTCCCAGGTAAACGGGATTTTTTTTCAGTAACTAAGTTACAGAGAGGCAATTATTCACACTCTAGAGCCAACTCTCGTCTCACTTTTATGGAAGTATGAATGCCAACTTCAGTGAAGTCTCGCCTTCTGCCAGTACCGCTAACGGGAGAACAAGGCATAGAGATGAAGCGTTTCTCACAATGAGTTTAAAAAGTAAAGACAGATACTCATGCAAATGTGGTCGTTGACTTAGTAAGAAGTATTGAATACCACACTGCAAAAAAACTCCGGGTGAAGATCAGAGGAGGGAGTGTGTGACACAGAAGAGATGCTTAAAAGAAAAAGCATCCAGATTCTCATGATTTCGTCTCTTCTAAAAAAGTTTTACTATTAATAAGGCAGATTTTTTTCTTTTCAAAAGCTCCACATGCCTCAACACCCCCCCCCATCTCCCCTCTCACCCTTTGAGTGACTTTTTCTTTTAAAGACAGCAGAAAATAGCAATTCTGCAACAAAAAAAAAAATTTAAAAAAAATAAATCTATTTCAACAAATTACTGTAAAGGATCCAAGAAAATCCAATAAAACTTAAGGGAAGACACCTAGAAACAAGAAAGAGGTGCTGTCTTCTCATCTTCAAGAGAATAAAAAGCAGCAACAGAACACTTCTTCTGCTAGTTGACTTTTCATGTAAAAAAAAACAAAAAAAAAAGTTTGTCAAAATGAAATCTGCCTTCCAAATTGGTCAATTATGTGGAGTTCTTCCTTCTGGGAAGAATTTCTACAAATAAAGTCCAGCCTCTCAATTCTGAACACTTACCTAAACCACTAGATTATTATGCCTTATGCTTTGAAGAAAACATTCTATTGGTAATTTTCTATTGAATTTTATTAACAGATACCTTTTTAACTGTAGAGAAACATCCAATAAATGTTTGTAAAAACAGCTACTGTGGAAGTGTGCTATTTCTGCAGCACAGAGAGCTCCAGGACAGCAATCCCAGGGAACAACACTGGAGTCATTCTCTCTTCAGTATTCCTGGTAGTAATTGCAATTTGATCATACTTGAGGGATTTGGGGGATAGATTTACACTTTACTCGTGCTGCAGCAATACAGAAAGTTTTCAACGTTTCTATAGACTGGGTGCACAATCAGGCTATTTTTGGCTTACCTTTACATTGTTTTTTTCAGAAAAAAAGCAAGTATCCACCAGTAGGGCCATCGCTACTGGGCAGCTTTGCCAAGAGATTGCCCACGTCTTTTGCCCTGGCACAGGTAAGTAAGTGGCCTCTGTTCTAAAAAAAAAAACAACTTTCAAGGTGGGGAGTAACCAGCTACAGAAAGCGAGAGATCTGACACACTTCCATTACGTCAACAAAGAATAACTTGTTTTGTCTGAAGAAACGGAGTCTCATCAGACAGGCACTTGCCAATCTGGAAATACCTACTGAAGAAGTAATGATTTGTCAACAAGATGACTGTTTAAAAGGGGAAATAGTCCTTTAAAACAGACTACATCATTTAATTTTAACAGAACGAGTCTCTAAGAGACTGTGTGCCCTTGTGCCCATAGGAAGAATCTTTAGAAGCCATCACGGGGCCACCAAATTAATTTAGAAAAGGCACAGTAACTACAGGTAATCTTTTACATAAGGGCATCACTGTTCCCTTCTGATCTTGAGACTGTCTCTAGACCCTGTAGGGTAAACAAACACAGGTCTCTCAGATTTAAGAATACCTCTACGAAGCCACCAGAAAAAGACAACTTTTGAAATCCCTTTTAGCTTCAAACTGTAACTGCTCTTACCATTTAATACACCAGCGCTCCACCCACACAGACGGAGTACAGACCTGTTTCTTGAGGGCACAGAGATTGACAGCATTAGTGAGGAGGAGTATAAATTTATTTAAATGAAAAAAGAGGAATGAACCTCAGGCAAGGACTCTGGAGTAATCAGCATCACGGCCTGCCTTGGGTGGGTAGAGGGGGGTATTTGTAGAAAAGTATCCTAGAGGACTCTGGGATACGTTGGATTTTTTCTTGACAGATTTGCATCAGTTCATGTTCACTCTGCAAGAAGTGCGAATGGATAAACATACCCTTAATTATTCCTGCCATGGCTCCAGGCCACCTGCCGCCTCCTGCAAATTAAGCAAAAGGAAGTGGAAGAGGGGAAAAAAAAAAAAAAAAGTCTCTTGAAAAAACAAGCTCGGGGTGTGAAGGAGGAGGAGGAGGCAGCAGCGCTTAGGCTGCCGTGTGGGGCCTGGAGGGAGGTGTTCCGCAGGGACACGTTGGAGAGGGGACAGGGAAAGAGCCTTCTCCCCCGTTTGCAACCCTCAGCGATGGCATTTCCATCAGCAAGAACATCTCGCTGCAGCAAATGGAGGAACTTCATCGCTCTCTGGGGAAAAATGCGTTTCAAGGTACGGCATCTGAGCTGAACAAGACTCGTATTTCATTAGGACCATAAAAGCAGCCTGCTCAGGCCGACCGGCTTCTTAAGCATTCTGGAGGATGCAGCCAGGACAATAAATTAAGCGGTTATTTACAACAGTAAGTATGTGCATATGTGTGCATTCACAGTTTTAAGTTGGCTCAAAAATTACAGGATTTAAATGAGTTGAGGGATTTTAGAAAACATGGAAAATAATGGAAAATTGTAATGTTCACGTTTTTCCACTGACATCAATCTTTTCCTTTCAGTTAATGAGAGAGGCACAGCACAGCCCAGTGAAAATCACACACAAAAGATTAAAAAAAAAAAAATAATCTAGAATAGCTAAACTCTAATCCCAGTTCTGACAACACGAATTTCCACTCTGGCCTAGAACAAGAGTGTGTTTTCTCCACAGTTGGAAAGGCTCTATGGTAGGAATTACAAAGCCCACGTTATCCACTTGGCTTTTATATTTTTCGAAATCATCCTACCTGTACCGTTAGAGCTTATTTCACAATGTACAGATTAAACACTTGTTCAGTGCTTCCTTTATGTTTTATAATCTATACTTGTTATCTTGTCAGTCTCTTAAACTGGTCTGACGTGGATGTTGGGGAGATACATGGATGTTGCTGACCTACAACGTAGGCCAAAGAGTAGCATTCAATCTCTAACAGCCCAGTCTCTGAAATGGAAAAAAAAGGGAAAAAAAAGAAAATCTGTAAAAAGGAAGCATTCGAGTTCCTCCCCAAATTTAAGAAATTTCATGGAAATGTTGCATTTGTTTCAAAGCCAAACTTTACTAAGGGAAAAAAAAGGTATGGAAATGTGCTAACGAGGTGCAGAAATGATTTCAACGATGCCCCTCGTTCAACGACCAGCTAAAATGACAAACTGTCTGAGGCTACTTGTCACAGACAAGGTAAATTCTAATTTTTCTTCAGTGCCCCTCTAGGCTACAGCCATGCATTTCCATATCCTAATTTATTTGGATTTCTTTCAACTCTGACCTTAATTCTGGGCATTTCCTGGTTTTACAATACTTAGCTTAGGGATATCTACAACGTACCTTTCATGTATTTTGTCCTCAATAACCGAATGTATTCTTAACCTTAATTCCCTCTTAAGGTTGCAAAACAGAAACAATGTACCTTTATTAAATTGACAAACTCATGCGCAAACAACAAGCGAGCAGCCCAGAGAGCATGCCACCTTGCAGTTTTTCCAAATGATTTGCAAATACAAAGTACGTTGATTCTTTAATAACTGTTTATTTTCACTTTTATTGCCCAGTTCAGGGATACACTCTGGCTACTTAATGCTGTGGTAAAGCAGCACAAAGATAAACACAGCCCTGTTGAGATGCACGTTCCACCGGAGCATTGCCGAGCAGCGGGTTTGCCCCTTCCCTCTCCCGCTCCGTCCTCTCCTGCCAATCCCCGTCCTCCTCCCACCCTCTCTCTCCCCTTCGGCCTCCACCTTCTTCATGTGCACCCAACCTCATCGCCACCTGCCGCCTCCTCTGCCTTGCCTTCAAGCCCACCTTATTCCTCCACGCACCTACACACGCGCCTGGGCGTTCCTACCCTGGGGTAGATGGGATACGCCAGGTATCTTCCAAAAAATAACTACTTAAAATCAGCAACAACTTGCAGGCCATTTCTCATTAACTCATCGCTCATCTTCAACCAAAGGCTGTCACACCAAATAGTCAAAGTCATCCATTTTTAGCGACTACCTGCTTGGTTTTCGCCAGGGTTTGAGGTCTTCTCCCCAAAAAGGCCAACGCTCCCCTACTACAGTTCCTGGGGACAGCGAAACCAAGTCCGTAGCGCCTGATGCTGTCAGACAGGAGGCAGAACACGGAATTGCACGAAAAGGATGTCAGAGAAATGCTCAGCAACTGCGGACTCGCTGACTACTGCCCCACACAGGCAGCTGCCACAGAACTGTCGCTGCTGATGCAGGAATTTCAATTATAGGCAATTAAAAAAAAAAAAAAAAAAAAAAGAAAGAAACTGGTTTGACCACAGATACCAAGTTTCTTAAGAAATACATTCTTTAAAGCTACCTCCTAATGAAGAAACTCAATTCACTGGTAGGTCCTTAGACAAAAATCTCTTTGTTATAAACAGAGTGCTTGAATTTTATGGAAGATCTTTTCATCTGTAACAAAAAAGCTGAATTCCTACTTAGAATGGCAACCTCCTGTAGTTAGCTGCAGCCGATCCCTTTCTAAATGTATGAATGCACTTCATTTTACCAGTTAAACCCCTAAGTCCTTTACTCATTAGTGTCACATTATTACTTGTTCTTTTATGACCTATTAAAATATTACTGTTCTAGAAATGCTAAATCCCACATTTATCCACAGTGAACATTTACTCTCTATCTTCGCTACTTTTGTAAAAAAAGATGTTTCTCTGAGACTTCTTTCTTCAACACCATCACGTCTACAACATATTTCCTACAAAGTTAATCAGTATAAAATCTAGATCAGATCCATAGCAACTATAAAAAATATATATAACAACTATGTCAGGACAAAGGTTTTTTTCATCAGTGCCAAACCTGTCTGTGACACACACGCAACGCTCCCGCTGGCATCAGTGGGAGACCCACGTGTGTATCCCGGACAGGAATTACGCCCCTAGGCCTAGGCAAGGCTTCTGATACCGTCTGACACCCAGGATGGGTGCCAATAATTAGCCTCTGGACCACGGTTACGATAAGATCCTGAACGGCCTCAGTGGCGGATGAGCCACTTTCCTTTTCACTGCCACTACTTCTAAGTTTGCGTGAATTAATTAAGCGGCCAAAGTTAAAACTGGTGACTCCCACAACACACAGATCTAACTAAACGTTTCCAACAGTGCCCCAAGAACCGCAAGTTCACTTAGTCTGTATTTTTAACAACACAGGGCCTCTATTATTATAAATTTCAAAACAAACCCAAAGAATTCCACATAATATTTATACTTTCAAAAGTACAATATTAATACAGGTCGGTCAGTTAGAAATAACAGCAGTTTGTTAGGTCTACAAGATTTAACGTAAAACTGGTTTACAAATGCTGAAAAGCAGTAGTGGTCCAATAGTCACCATTACACATGAATTTCTCTCTTCCAGAAAATTAAAAAAAAAAAAAAGTCCCAATTCAAATTTACCAGTATCAATATTAATAAAACACCCCCAAACATGCCACAATCACTATTCACAAATAAAGTTAAAATGAAATATACAAAAATTCACTTAATACTGTTAAATAACAATAAACTACAAGATTTCCTGAACAGAAATGGTAGGACCCCTGAATGTTTTACAGTGAATGTCAGGAAAAATTAACTTACCTATGACTATTTTCATGATATACCAGCCAAAGATTTACATGACCATTTCAAAATATACCAATAAAGATTTACAGTCTCTTTAAGATGCACTAAACAAATAAGTTCATAAAGGTGAACACAAATGCTTAAAAATACTGTAGCCATCACCAAGGGTGTACTTATGATACTCACTGAGATGCATAAGCATAGTAGTAACATGTTTACTATCTCTGGTAAACAGATAACATCTAAGATCTGAAAAACTCTCTAAGTTCCCATTGTAAAAGCTCTGTAGCATAGTGAGTTCTTATCAAGTACAAACTTGCCTCTTTCCAGTTGATTTCAAGTGAATAATGCACAAATGGGAGAGCAACAAGGTGGGAAAAGTGTGACATTATTCCCATATTCTTGTAATTAGTTGTCCTGTTCCTCTGTAATGAAAAGATTCTAAATTTCAAAAGTAAGCCAGGGTCCAACATATATGAATCATCTTTTTACTGTTTGTATTTCTAAGTTAAAAACGAAGGTAAAAAAGTCATTGCTTCTGCAAGTCATTGCTACTGCAGGCCCCGTGTGCACAACAATGTGCAAATATCTTATGCTGGAGTAAGCCTGACAAAACCGATCATCCAGTCTCCATGCTCTAGTTTATCAATAACTAACATAGGATCTGAGAGCAAATAATAGTTACTGTTCACTTGTTTGAATCAACTTTCACACCATGTGCTTTTCAAAAACATAATATGCATTGTAATTTTTCAACTATTTCAACACATACTTCCAATGTTAAATAAGGAATTAAGTGCCATGAACTTCGAGCATTAAAGATGGTTCACCTATAGCCAAGCAAAGCTATGTTTACATTCCAGGAAACACTGCAGTTTAAGAAATACAAAAAAACCCCGCAGCAGTAGAACATTTTATGAAGAGAAACAGATGCATTCACATATTATAAAGCCATTGCAACTTCTTCAGGCATGGAACTGTTGTGTTAACTATACAGACAGTAGTTATTTAGCAGCAATGATTCCGCAATAAATAATGCACTGTGTTTCTCAGTCCTGCACAAAAATTGCAGCTACAGTTACATCAACAGCTGTAACCTACTGGCTCTAGTGGCAGAGGAGACCTTAAAACCAACTGTACAAAAAATTGTCACACTGTGACAACAAATATAAAAACATAATCTGCAGGTTGGAAATAAAAAGACTCCACTGTGAAGAGGACAGTGTAGACAAACTGCGATTCCAAGTCCACCAACAGAGAGCACTGCCTTCAGATCCCAGTCCTTGATTGACAGGCTTGGGCTCCACTCTGCATCGCCCACTTTAAAAAAGCATACTCTGCCTTCTGTTCTTCCCATGTCCTACAACAGAACATGGACCATGGTAAGAAACCGAAGCATTCGCACATGGTATTCAGTTATTACCTACATCATCTGCCTATTTTGAGAGAATATCCCTTCTTTGTGTTTAAACCAGTATCAGCATCTTTCTTTTACAGAATCACAGAATGATATGGGTTGGAAGGTACCTCTGGAGATCATCTAGTTCAACCCCCCTGCCAAAGCAGGTCCACCTAGAGCAGGTTGCACAGGGATGCGTCCAGGCGGATTTCGAATGCCTCCAGAGACGGAGACTCCACCACCTCTCTGGGCAGCCTGTTCCAGGCTTAAACTGCACTTGTTCCTTATTTTTCTTTTTAATACTTTGCCACCGTTCAACACCCACACCATGATGGTTTGAAACTCCACGACTTTCTCATATTAACAGCCCCTCTGCCCATCCCTAGTAAAACTCACCTCCTTCTGTGCATTTAGCTTTTATGTCTCTACGGGAATCTGAGCAAATCATTCCTGATAACTGTTTGAGCACATTCACACAGACCAATTTAATAAAGTATTTTTCAGTGTCTCTGGCACAGCACTCTGTTTACAGATATGAGAAAATCTTAAGCTTTCCATACCTGTCTCTGGGTAAGTGGAATTTCGAAAGCCAGGGTCTTTTTGCAGCTGAATCTCTTTTAGACTGAATATTGAAACACCTGCAATGTAACAAAGAAATAAATTCATATCCAAACATAACAGTGCTTTATTGAACAAACTTCTACTTAATTATACAGTTTAGCTAAAAATATGTTTCCTATTCCCAAATATTTAAGTCAATATATACCAGACTTCTTTAAGATTTAGATTAGAGAGTTTTTCCTTAAGCAATATACTTAGCTTTAATGTACTAGCTTAACAACACTCTGCTACTTTACTACTCCTCGTACTTTCAGGCAAAGTGTGTATTCTTGTTCCAAGACTTCTGAAGTATGCGTGTTTCATGGCCTCTTCTGCAGAAATTCTCTTCTTCGATTCATACTATTAACATAAAAGGAAACAAAGTGTGTTGGTTTTCATTAAAAAACTCTTTGGATCAAGTGATTTCGTCAAAGGGAGAAATAGAGTTCTGCTTGCTCAGCATTTCCCACCAATTCACTTGGACAAGTATGTTTTCATTCCTTAGATTTTCACACATGAAAATCTAACATGTTACCTAAATCAGCATTATCAGCATGTAACTACTGTAAATGGATGCAAGTCAAAAATATACTAATCTTTATTTTTAGATCTAACAATGACTAGATGACAGACTTCTGTCTACGTTATGTTCTAATATTGAATTGCAATGAAATGCTATTACTCGAGTTTTCTAATTTGATGGACTACGCTGCAGCATTTTGCGTAAAATGGAACTTTAGACAACATGGTGTTCAAACTGTGCTCAAACATCTCCTGCTTGGCATATGTGGACGTTTGGACAACAATGCAGACATTTAAAAAGCTGTGCACAAATAAGAACGAAGTCCAAAGTAGGACTGTGAGTCCTGTTCTGACACAGCATGTAAACAGACGAAGACCTGATGTAGAATTTAAATCGCAGGCTGCAAAGCAGAGTAACTGCACTCCACCTTATGGACTATGAATTTTTAACACCATGAAGTTAACAGTACTTCTGCATCTACTCAAAGACTTAAGAGTTGGCCTTCCATCTTGCTTCTGGCTCATTTTTATTACAGATTAAAAGATTAAACCCACATACCACTTCATCTTTTGAATACAGTTTGCAAGATCAAGGAGTAATACTACACCTTAACTTACTACTAGAGAAGCAGTTACTAAGTTCATTGTTACAGAAATTTAATATTTGTATTTCAAAGTTCTGGTTTAATACATTATTTCACAAGAGATTTAGTTTTTTTGGGGAATTGCTAACATAGAATCAGTTCTATTTTTACAAAAAGTAGTAAGAGAAGAAACCAATTCTGGCAAAACAAACTAATTAAACACCAGGTTTTAAATTCTTACAGTACATAGCCTTCCCAAAACTGTCATTTTTCCCAAAGCTGTCATCCACTACAGACTCAGCTGCATATTCCACTTTGAGATAGATCTAACAAATACTATAGTTTCTACTACATTTTGTAAATAATACATTAAAAATCTAAACTTGCACTTTTATAAAGCCACAAAACACATCTTACTTGAAGGAACTTCGCTATCAATTCAATTCCTTCCGTGTCTAGCCTAAAAATAAAAAAAATTTAAAATATTAAAAACAGTTAATGAATGATATTTACAAACGCAAAACTGCAAAGGAAGTGGCTTAGATGATATCAGCTTGAAAATTAAGTTTAAACACAGAAATACTTTCACCTAAACAACTTTTCTGCATGTTAACATGTATACATACAAGTACCAGTATCTCAGAAGGCAGCTATTTGAAAAACATTGGGGATAGACAAAACCTGAACTTTGGATTGTGATTTACTAGGTTGACCTGGATCACTTATTTTAGCAAAAAATCTTTTTTTTTTTTTTTTTTTTTTAAAGCCTAACTCTACTCATTTACTAGAAGGACATAACGTTAGATCTTTTTCTTCACAGTTGATAAAAAAATGTGGCAGTCTTTGTTATAACGTTTATTTCTAATAACTGTGCAGATCCTTCGAATTCCTCTTGAATCATTTCCAGAGACTGCTGGAGGAAAGCTTGCCATTTTAAGAATGGGCCAATTAAGTAACAGAAGAGAATTTGGGTTATTTAGGAAATGTTGTGTCAATACTGCTACTATGCAGTAATTAACTGTAGTTTATAGTTCTATAGTTCATTATGAAGCTGTGGTATCTTGAATGATATTAGACAAAGTAATCGCATAGTACCAAGATTATGCTTTGCATTTCTATCTGCGCACAATAGCACAACTGCTCTGTCATTTTCCTGCATTCAGTAGCAGACTGTACTTGGCAAAACGTTCACATTTACAAATATGCAAAGCCACAGGGACGCATATTTTCTATTAATAAAACACAGAAGTACCTTGGTGCATGGTTGATTAGGGGTTGTGGTTTATACTTAGGAAAGTTGTAGTTTCTAAATTCATCACTGGAAGAAATGCCTGGCCATGTTTCTTGACATGGGGTTCCTGCATTTAAAAAAAGCAACAAATCCAACTTGAAAAAAACATAAAGAAACAACTTTGACATAAATAAGCATTTAATCCTGTAATTTAAACAGGAAAGAAAGAAAAAAAGCCAACCAGTCAATGTGTAAACTCAGCTGTGCACTCAGCTCAACCATTCTTCATCAAGAGTACACTCATTCACCTTAATTACAATGCAATATAAAATCTCATTGTTTATAGATAAAGATCTACAGTTCTACTGGAAAAAGCGTTCAGAAGAACACACACATAGCAACATCACTGCTAAAGTATCCATTTACCCAGAAGTCTGAAAATTAAGTGCAGTTCATCTTCAACAGTCGAACCAGGAAAAAGAGGCCTTCCTGATGCCATTTCAAAAAATATGCATCCGACACCCCTTTATAAAAACAGAGAAAAAGATAAATCAGAAACAATTGAACAATTTAAGCTTTCAGCTCTTAAAGACTTCTGTGATTTTGAAATGAAATCACAGCAAATTATTAAATGAAAGCAAATTATTAAATTAGTTGTTAGCCCCGTGCTGCTATTAAAGGTATTGTTTTGAAAGATACGTAGCAACAAAAGAACTGTCAAAGACTAAACAAAACCTATGTCATATCTATACTATATCCTTTTCCTTCAGATGTCAAGTTTATAAATTGTATTAAAGTTCATAGTAAAATACCACATTATCATGTCATTAGGAGAATGTGCTTGGTTTTTTTCTGTAACGCTGTTGACCTAATGCCTGCTTATTCTAAGCAATAAAAAGAGTACTTTGGCATTTTCCCAGAGAAATAATAGCATCTTCCCTATCTGCCAATCCTTTCCCTAAAAATCTAACTCAGTTGTAGTCTTCAAAAATTCAAAGGATGAGTATTTGAATGCTACTATGTAATAATAAAGAGTTGACATTTTTTCAACTTGACTGAGAACAAAAATTTAAATTAGTCAAAGCTATACAAACCACATGTCAATTTGAGTTGAATACTCTGAAGATCCGAGGAGAACATCAGGTGGTCTGTACCATAACGTGACAACTTCATTGGAATAGGTCTTTGTAGGAACAGATTTTGCTCTAGCCAATCCTGATAAAAAGGGAAATAGAGTCACGTGCAGCTTGCAGAAATCTTTTTTTTTGCATGAAATTGACAGAGAATTTTAAAGAGCTAAATCAACCTTATTATACTTGCTAAATACCTTTCCTAGTGTTCATTAAAAAGCCCTAATAAATACATTTCCACAACTTGTGATTTGCCTCTTAGTATTTATAGCAATCTCACGATCAGCATTTTTAAGTATAGAAGGCAGGTAAACAGATCAAAACCTGGACTAATCCTATATATTTAATAAAAACAACAAAGCATTAGCTCAATATGACACCTCCCACCTGTGAAAACCCTTCTGAATTATTTCCGTTTGAGAACTACACTGCAAGATGCAGAAGGCAACAAATGAATAATGAAAGGGTGGAAACAGACCAAATCAGCGTGGGATAAGTAGGGGTCTTCCACCCTAACACTGCCAGTTTGTCACTAATATCTTCAATAAAATTTAGGTCTGTCACGCTAGATGCAATCTTCTGAGCAACTTCCATTCACACACAAGGGGAAAAAACAGTGGTAGCACAACTTTCAAAGAACCTTCCCGATGCAGAAGATAACAGGAAACCATGAGTGCCCCACTCCACTGGCAATGCCAAAGGAACCTGGCGTATCAGTGATGGAATATCACCTGAAAATTTACTATGTGGACAGACGACTCCTCTCTCCCATCACAGTTACTCCGCTTTGGAGTGACTCTGGACTATTAGGAAAAGCAACTTGAGCTCCACCTTAAGGATCTGACTAAGTGCAAATTTCAAAGGAAGCTCTAAGACTACTTTCAAACCTCAAGTCAAGTGACAGTGCTACCTATACATATATTATTTTAATTACTAATATCCTGTAAAAGGCTGACTTTCGTTTTTCATCTGAGAACGCACAAATTCACTACAGACCCAATGTTCTCATCTTCCCTTTATTTAGAAAGATGCCACTCTTTTGCCAAGTGAAGGAAATATTTGTTACAGAATAATTTCAGGCCATACCAAAGTCTGCCAGCTTCAGTTCTCCTTTCTCATTAATTAGTAGATTTTGCGGCTTCAGATCTCGATGTAATACCTTTCTTCTATGACAGTATGCCAAACCACGAAGAATCTGGTATAAAAATAGCTACAAAAGAGAATGTTTTATATAAATTAGACTAAAAAGGTTAATCTAGAGATTACACAACTATGACAGCCCATTTAAGCACTGTAGAGCTGAGTCTCTGTATTTTAAGTAGGACAAAAATACTTCTCAAAAAGTAAGTTAATTTTCCATATGAACATCATTATTGTTTACAGATTTAAAATCCTTTTATGCTAATGCACTGCTTTAACACAACACTTTACAACAAAGACTTTAAAAGCAATTTCTTCTGCTTAACTGAAGAGAACCGCAGGGCCATTTATTTTTAAGTAAGCATATACCAATGCTCTTTCCCACACTAATGTCTTTAACAATTGTCTCTGACCATACTCAACTCCCCTTTTCTCACAGAATCCCTTCTGAAAATGCAGCTCAGCATCCTTTCTATCCAATTGTGCAAAACTCTGTAAAGAACATTTTGGCATGCTACTGGAAAAATACACTTGGATTCACAAGCTCACGAAACATGCAGAGATGGGGAAATGAGGATCCGTAAAACAGCCCAACTGCCTCTGGCATTTGTATTCATCCTCCTCACCTTGACATACACAGGTTTATTTTAGTCCTTTGGAACAGCAAGCCAAGCAAGCAACTTCAGTCATGCATATTAATGCTGCACATATATAGACATAAAAGTAGTAAGGGATGAAGAAAGGTTTAGCAGAGGGCAGCCAAGCAAGTTTACTGTATCACTGCATTAAAAACTACTATTTTGCAGTTTCTGTATGTATAAAGGGTTTATCTTGAACATGGGACTTCTGGGTAGCCACTGCTGGCATTTACTACACAGCGTTCCTCAACCAGTATAGGTGATCAAATGTCCAATGAAAAAATACAGAGCATTACAGAAAGCAATGTCTACCAATATGACAAATTCAGGATGTAACAGGACTTTTGAGGAGAAACACTAGAATGTTTTGATATGACCATTTTCTAACACATCAGTTTATTTTTGTATCAGGTGACACCACCGAATTCTTTTTTGTAAACTGGACAAATACACAGCAGGTGTAGTTGCATCCATCTGTTCTCAGTCTGCTTATGTGGGATTTATCTGTTCTAGAAAAAAGAAATTGGCATTGATTTTTCTCTTTCTTTCTCTCTCTCTCTTTCCTCCTTCCATTTCTTTTTTGAAGAGCAGAACGAGAAGCCACAAGTTCTGTTCCCTCTACTCATGTCCATACTGTTGCAGGGGTAGTCAGTCCCAAGTGAGATTTCCACAGCAGGCCTGTTAATACATAGCCACCTCTTGTGTACACTGGGACTACAAGGATTAGTCAAGGCGGCAAAGCAGATTATTCTACAGAATTTGTGGATCTTCACCCCATTTGGCAGGGATCCTTTTGTAAATGCACAGGATGACACGTATTAGCTCAAAATTTTGTTTGAAACAGTAATACCTGCAGAGATCACACACTTCTTTATATTATGCATCTGCATTTTGTTAAAACTCAAACCACCTAAAATTAGCTGAGGAATGCAAGGGGAGTGAGACAGTGAGGTCTCTAAAATGTCAGTAATGACTCAAACCCCCACGGTAATTGTAAGGTAAGCACCTCCAGGTACCACAGTTAAGCAGCTGTTCTGGTTTCCCAGTGCCAGAGGTACTGACTGTCTAAATCTGCTCTTAGGGCACAGCTTAAACCACAGGCAAACAAGGCAAAACAGTTCCTCTGCTTTGCTCAGATTATCGCAAGCAGATTCTGCTCGTTCTCCAAGTGCACTTAATACAGGAGTCAGCTTCCCACTTACAGCTTTTCTTAATTTTTGTTAAGCTTAAAGCACTACTTATTAACTCATAGTTAATTAAAAACACAAGCGTAATTATGTTTTTTGTTGTCTCTCTGAAGTAGATACAGATTAAAGAATTTCCCTTTGCAGACTCTCAAAGGAAGAAACAGAGTAGGTTAAGGGCAAATGTCTCTCCCTAGAGATACTTACTATTATGTGAAAACAAAATAAAAAAAAAAGCCATCCAAACAGTAACCAATATCTAGACTGAATCCCATATGCAATTCAGCTAAGAACAGATTTCTGAACATGCAACTAAGCCAAAACCAAGGATGACAACTCTACTGGAACGCACACAAAGTCCATCACTTCACAGTATTTAGTACATTGTGTTGTCAACCACAGTTGTGCCATGTGCTACTGTGCAAGAATAAAACTGATTTTCCTACCATGCGTGCACACTAATGGTTTTGTTCTTCTGGATCACAGCCTAAAGTTAATTTTTTTCAAGAGGCACAGAAGAGTTCTCAAACAGATCTACCATACAAATAACACCCCTTATATGAATTACATATGGCTTAATGAAGAGTTTTTGAAGGTACAGTCCAGCACAGGCTGCAACACAGCAAAGTGATACTGGTAACCCAACCTCCTCGGACAACCTCACTCATTTGAATACTGTATTGTCCCCTGTTTGGAATCTCGTTTATAAAGCTGCAAGTATCAAAGGACATGAAGAGTTATCCCAGTTTTTCAAATCAAAACCTGCATGTTATGAGAGAGGTAACACTTGAAGCGGAGTTAGTTTCAGCAGGCCAGACTGGAAACTGAATCACTTGACCTGGCCACAGCCACGGTTAAAAGGAAAAGACAATTAAACGTTATAGAAAATAATTTCCATTTTATTACTAATGGAAAGATGAGTACCACTCATTCTTAAACATGTATTATTAATTTCTTACTTGTGTGGTAGGCAGTGGCATCCAAACCCCACATTCATGATTGAGGCTACATCTTCTTCAATTTGCGTATACAAATTTTGAGGATACACCAAACTACAGACTTAATTTAATAAATGAGTGTAAAATAATGGAAGGACAAGAGGAGGTCAAAAGAGTTATGAATGTATTATTTTGTAGGAAATTTTGATTTAAATATGTAACTCCAAAGGGCACTAAAAGATATGAAGTTATATTATCTTCTGTTTTCAGTGCTTTAAACACTTAAAAGCCATCAAAACCAAAAAGAAAGACTCCATCTGATGTCAAACATAGTCAAGCCAGGCCCAAAGGTCAAAAAGGAAGTTAAGTTTCTTAATATTATTTTTTTATTTAATAGAAAGCCCTAAACCGGATAGCTCCTCATTATTATGTTCTCTGAAATTCTTAGAACAGGGAAAGCTGGAAGACAGTTACTGTCACTAAAAACACTCACCTTTACATTGTGCATACTCATGATGTTCCCACAGTCATCCATGTACTGCTTCAGATCCTTGTCCTGTCAAAACACCATCAGCATTGTTCAGTAAAATTGTGGACAACAGATTACATGAATATCATTTATTGTTAGAACTGAAATAATCCATCAGAAAATTAAGTTTTATAGAAAAGGTGTTCAACGATAAAAAACCCCAAAAGCCTGAACATGCAGAAAACTCTGGCTTTCCAGAGGACATAAATATCCATGTTTTCCAGCAAGCTGCATCACCTCAGGCAACATTATTTGTTATTGCCTTCTCCTCCATCTTGTGTGTGGTACAGTATTTTATGAAATTACTATATTCTCCAATTACATTGCAAGTAAAGAGTTTTTCTTCATCCCTCTTATTATGCTTATATATTCTAGTATATTATATGAAAAGACTGTTAGGCAAAGCTTCAGGGAGAAAGTGAGCAGTCTACAATGGAAGAGGTGAGCGAGACACGTAATTATGGACATTTGCTTGAAAAGATTGTTACAAAAAGATGGAATGTGTTGTTTACTTTGAAGTATACTTTTTTCCTTAGCCAACTTGTGAGAGTTGCGTCATAATGAAAAAGTACATTTGAATGTATTTGAATAATAGTGTGATTATCCTTTTTTACAGTTAACCATTTTTGGTACAAGTACACAGCTTGCTCAGGTAGTTCACTACTAACTACTATTAAAGAAATTCTGAAAGGATCAACCCAGTATTTACTAATTTACAGCTATTTAATAACTTCTCTCACTTTCAGCTGAATGGTTCTAGTGCAGAAGAAACTATAATAGTCCCAGTATTTTTAAAAACAGTAGTTTTATTATGCCTGTGTTACTTAGAAACAATAAATCGAACGTAAAGCTTGCTACTTGTTTAATCACTTACCAGATATTCGAAAACAAGAGTCAAAGACTTGTCCGTGTGCACAATATCGTGTAATGTAACAATATTTGCATGCTTCAGATCTTTTAATAGTGATACTGCAAGAGAATTGTAAGCATAAAATAAGTCCAAAATATGAGCAGTAAATGCATTTCTAGCAAGTTCATATGTATAAGCTATTTATTTTTTTAAAAAATAAAAAGCTATTGTTAAGAACATAATACTTTATAGATTAAGTTAATAAGAAAGGTATTTAATCAAAACACCAAACAGGCATTTGAGTAACAAACTGTAAATATTTCCTAGATTATACATTTCAGGCAGGAGGAGTCATTTGATAAAAGGTATTCTGAATCCCTAAAAGTTACTAAGAATAGTCTAATTCAGTATAAAATCATCCATTTATAACACTGCATTTGAGAACACAACCACCCCCATGAAGTAAATAAATTTGAAACACTAACTCTTTAACACATCTAGGCTAAAATCTTCCTCACAGAAACTAATACCATTTCCATTAACCTCCCATGCATCCCATGTATTCCCAAGTACCAGCAGTACTTTGGTCAAAAAGAAATCCAGAAGTATCTGAAAGCCTAAGTAAAAAAAAAAAGTTATCACCTTCTCTTATGGCTGTGCATGGTGCTCCCTCCTCATGTTCCAGGCGTATTTCTTTCAGAGCTACCAGGTTCTCTGTCAGTTTACTTCTCCCCTTATAAACTGTCGCGTAAGTACCCTACAAAATGGAAAAAGAAGGAAACTCTCACAAGTTGTTCCTTTGTTGAAAAATCAGTTAAAAAAGAAAATATAAACTTCTGCCTGAGGTTGTAATAGGTTTCATTTTGGATATGCATAGTTTTTACATTGTCTTCTTTGGGTATCTGTAAAACTACACAAATATTTTGTAAGCACAGGCCTGAACACACAGAGGACACAAGAGATGTATATGCTTAACAACTCTGAAAATTACATGGAAATCTATACACCATACCGCTATTGAAGAAGTCAGATCAGGTAGCGTTAAGTTCACTAAGTTCACTGCTGGGATCATTTACCCTCCTGAAAGTCTCTATTTGATTAAAACTAGCTCAGGTATCTCTACACTACACCGCAGTTATGTTTCCAAAGGCTGCAGACATACTCTTCCATTACTTTAAATATATAAATCCTTTTGATAGCTTCTTGTCCTCGTTATGCATTTTACATGAGATTTTTTTGGGGGGGAGCAGGTGGGTGTGGGTGTTTGTCAAAGTTTAATTTTGGTTGACGTAATGAACAGTGAATTCTATGACGCTTACCTTTCTCAATTTTATTTATTTTTTTTTTTTTGCTTAGACAGTAAGATATTCAAAACACTCATGGCATGTTGCGTAAGGACAAGACATTCTGACAAAACAGCAAGTAGGTACAACTAATCCCAGCAATTGTAAAGGGGAAGCAACACAGTTACAGAAACTGCCCCAGGTCACAGTACATACCTGGCGTTGTCCACTACACTGTGAAAGCAAGTGAGATAATGTACACCCACAACTATGACTTGATAGCTACTAGATTAACATTCCTCCAAAGATACACAATGGTATGTCACGCCTAGTGATCCAGCTAACAAGTACTAGAAGCAAAATAAAAAATAAATGTGTTTGAAACATTGCAAATGGAGGTATGGATGCAATATTGACAGCAGAGACACTGACCATTCCTTCTGCAATGTTCACTGCGCCCCATTCCAGTGCTCCTTGTCCATTTTTGATCCTGTTGGCCAACCTCAATCCAACTGGACAGGACTCACAACTGGCCCCTCCTGAATTCTACCTTTTCACTGGAAGTCAGAGGCTGAGTAGAGGTAGAAATCCATGCTCCTGCTCTCCCAGAAGAAAAGGCAACCTCAGTGCCAGGTACTTCCCTGGGCAGCACCCAGCTGGCTGCCCAGCTCATGTGTGCTACCAGAATGTGCACAGCTCCTGCCTGCTCCCTGGCTTCTTCTCCAGCATGAGCGTTCCCTAACACCTAACTCATGGCAGGAGCACACCAGGCTGAACCAGTTTTATTATTTATTATTTTATTGCTTCATCTATCTGCATGCAAATCCGGTCTACATAAGAAGGTCACAGATCATTCGCTAATGAAGTCTTGCTCTTCCTCAGCTCAGTGAGATGCTTTTCCTGCTTTTATATTTGCTTACTATATATGCACATAACTTTTGTGTGGTTGTGACACTGTTACACGTTATGTTTGGTTTACTGAAAAGATAAATTCAATGGGTATTTTGAGGAATACGGTGATTTTCAGTTAGCATTTCTGTAAAATTTTAGAGAAGACATTGTCATCAAAGCAGTAATCATTTCAAAAGAAAACTATACATACCTCTCCAAGCTTTTCTAACTTGATATAGGTTTCCATTTTTCCAAATCCAATTTCTGACTGCAGTGAAAAGAAGTGGAAATCGATCATTAAAACCGACCACTTTATTTATACAACATTTAATCAGCAAGTTAAAATTTATTTCAGAAAAACATCTGACAGAACTTTACCAAACAACACACCATTCCTCTATTTTAAAAACCTTTTAGCATATTATGATATAAATGCATCCCAGCAACCAAGCCTAATGCTCAGCCTGTTGGCCAGTCTACTGTATATCCTGAGTTACACTTAGACCAAAACCCCTCTTTACCCTACCTCCTACTTAAATCTACTCCACTCTTCCGATCTGATTACTACTAATGAGGTTGTTACAGCTTAAAGCACAGAAGTCATCTCAAACTATTCCATCCTTTCTCTTGCTCAGCATAACCATATGCTGCTGCTGCTTCTTCCAAACTAACTTTACTTACTTGCTATGTTCAAGATCTCAGCTCCATGTTTCCTCTCACACTCTCACTTCTCAATGCTTTTCAGTCTAAAACTCTGCCAAGTAAAATCCCTAAACATCATTCCTCCACAAGCTTCAGCTTTGTCTCAACAATTTACATTTCATGGCTCGTATCTTCAAGTCTTTGTGTATTTTACTTAGATATATTCACCTTCTCTCTTTTTATCGTCACCAACTTAGCTCAGCAATGCAAGCCAGGAGGGTTTGCTTGCCTATATAACAGCTTTTTCTGAAGCCTGTAAGATCATTACTCTTTTCCTGTTCAAATCCAGTGCTACTCTCATATTTAGTATGATTATCTCTTTACAGTTATTTTCATGTAAGACTAGAATTACACCAAAGATTTATATTGTTCCTACAGAGTAAAGAATGCTGAAAGCAGACATGTGAAACACGCCAATTTTTAAAACAATTTACAAAATGCATATAACCCGTACCCTGTCAAAACAAAAAATCGATAGGGTTTGTGGGGTTTTGCTTTACTGACAATTGAACACACGCCAAGACAAAAAAGCCAGGTTTTCTCCCTAGCATCACCTACTCCTTCCAGTTCCAAACACAGCTCTCTACTTCCTCTCTCTTTCTAAGGAACAATACTTTGACCCCGGACTGGCTTCAGCCCCTGTGTCTACAAGTCAGGATACACTGATTTACTCCTAAAATCCAATGGATATTATGTGTATTATTTCATTGTAACACAGTGTAACATAAATACTGCCGCCTGTATTAAGATTTGACAACAATATAATGTGAAGGTACACTAAGAAAATTTGGATTAAACTTAATTTTCAGAACACGTGCATGAAAATACAACTGAAGTAAGTGTAAAATCTTGCCTGTAAACATATTTCATGTATTAATGGACACATAATTATGTTAACATAGTATTAAGAGTAATTCTGTCTTATTAAATTAGTGTTAGGATCGACATGTTTTAAAACTGCATAAGGATACTTTATCATCAAGGATATTTAGGAACCTGTTGTGGGCAAGCTGTTTCACCAGAAACACAAGCAAAGTTGATATTTGACAACCCTTGTAACGTCAGTGAGATTTTAAACATACCACTGATATAGGTACAATGTTAGTAAAATAAATATTATGTTTGCTAAGTGCATTTTGACCTACTTAAACAAACATATCTTGAAGTGAGTATTAGGTGGTATTAGAATTAAAAAGATAGGCCACTTAGTTTACAGAATTCATAGCCATTGGCCCTGTTATTGCCAGACAGTCTGGAATACAACTTCAAAGTCTGATTTCTAAGATGCCTTAATGTTTTTCATCAAGACTAATAAACTTATTATCTTCTTTAGATAATAAAATCATACAATATTTCCTACATGCAGAAGACAGACATTATTCAAGACCTGCCTTTCAGTATGTTTCAATGTTTTTAATTTTTTAATCACATTTTGGTTGCCTATCATTCATAAGAAAAACTAATTCTTACATTCCTCAAACTAAGATCAACTTAATTCTTCCTTCAAAATAATTTCTGAACTATTTAATTTTTTTCTGCAATACCCATCTGCCTATTTTGACTCACACAGAAACACTGATGGGCTGTATTTGTGGTCTCTTACTTCTAATGGCTGGTGCACAAGAGTTACACCTATGCTACTGTGCATGCAACACTGTACATGTATACACAAAATACAATTACCGTAAAAGCTTTTTTTTTCTTGCATTTCAAAGAAAAATACCAGACCTTTTTCCTTTGATTTCTACTAAGCCTTGAAAAGACACATGCCTTTGAAGCACAGCACAATATTCATATATTGTAATTAGCAGTCTGCTAGCAAGCTTTCAATGACAATCTCAGAATAATGAGTCCTTGAATTTCTTTTTTTTAAAGGCTAGTTTGAAACCATGAAAGGACAACACAGCAAATGCATGCCTGCATACCACAGCACTGCTAGCAGGTTTTATTTTGGACTTTCAAGCCCCGAAAGCATTTTTTAAAAGGCAAAACAAAACAACCTTGTGACAGGAAGCTGATTCCATACACACATCATATTCATTAGAGGGCACTGTTTTTCTGTCTGTCATATAGAAGGTAAAGAGGAGAGGACTTCAACTGCTCTCAGGGCTCAATGCTAAATGAGCAAGGGGATTTAGATCCCCCGGTTCCCAAATATTATTCCACTGAAATATATTCCACTGAAAAGGTTCTACTGAAAAGGTACTTCACCAGCATCTGAAAAGCAAAGGTTTGGGGAACTCTATTCCTCAGTTCAGTGCTACATCAGTTAACGAGCTATGAAATTCTGGCACAAATATTTAAGCTTGCTACATTATTATCACTCCCAGTGCTTTGATTCAATCTTTTTTCTTTTAATATTGTTCTTGTAAAAGACAACATGCAAATCAGAGATTTAATCTAGCACAGTAAATTGTATTATTTCAGGGGAAAAATACTTGATAAAACTCAAACATTGCTTTGTTAAACATTATTAATTCACAAAGAATAAAATAAAGATATTTCACAGTTAATAAAACTAATTCACTACACGTACTTTCATATTTATTTTTCAGCAAATAAGCCATTAAATCAAGAAAGCAAAGAATAATGCAGATTTCATAAACCTATCCAGTTTTTCTCCGCAAAGAATTTCTTGCCAATGAATTTGCTCAGGAAATCAGCAATGGCCTAGCAATTCTTAACACCTCGATTAACATTCAGAAAGCTGACAGATCAAATCATGATTGAAATGTAACAATTTTTGTAAAAATAAGACAAAAAATATTTTTTTTTTACTATTTCAGGGATGTGTGTATTTTCATAGAATCACAGAATGGTTAGAGTTGGAAGAGACCTTAAAATCATCGAGTTCCAATCCCCCTGCCATGGGCAGGGACACCTCCACTAGAGCAGGTTGCTCAAAGCCCCATCCAGCCTGGCCTTGAACACTTCCAGGGATGGGGCATCCACAACCTCCTGGGCAACCTGTTCCAGTGCTTCACCACCCTCACAGTACAGTAAAATTTTATATTAGCATCCAGTATTTCTAGCATTTACACTCTAATTACAGTATAGGAACCCTCACTCTGCCATCTCCAAAGAAAGACTTATTTTTTAAAATAACCCAATAATCTAAAAAGGTATATGTGAATTTATTAATTCGTATTCGTAGGAATCCACATATGCTTTTTAAATTATGTTATTTTAAAAAAAATAATAAAAATCTACCGAACAGCAATTTTGACAAAATTTGTTATCAAATACAAAAAGAAGAGTGAGAAGGACCTGCCTTCATATTATGCTGCTTGAGGGCCTTCCTACTATGCCACAAGAGCCCCAGCCTTGACCTAAGATTACGTGGCCTATTTGCTCAAACAGATCATCCCTGCTCTAAAAAGCAAAAGGATTTAAATATGCACTTTGGGAGTTGACTTTAGCCACCAATTTCAACGGGTCAAGACCTTCGCTGAGAAATGACAGCTGAGAAATGCAGCAGAAAAATGAAAGGAAGGATTAAATTCCTCAATGGATTTTGACGGGTGCACACCAAAGTTCAGGGCATAAAAGCCAAGGTGCAAATGAAGTTGAATTACACCTTTGGTATACAGACAGCAGCATTAAATGGAATCTTAAGACCTGAGAAGTGGGTTTAGCAAGGGAGATGCATTACACTTACGAGAGATGCTCTACGAGAACGTCGACTCATTGGCTGATCAAACGGCGGGCTGTTAATCTGCAACTTTTCAAGATAGCCATCAGGTATCCTGATGTCAGCAGGCAGGGACAAACGCTTGTTCAAATCCTGCAGTAAATAATGTTAAAAAGAGAAAGGTCAAGTATAATTCAGAATTTCCTGAAGTGTTTTTTATTACCTGTAGTGTTAACTGTGACTACAGCGTTGCTATTTAAAACTGAAATATTTATATGAATGAAAAATAAGTAATTTCACAGACTTTAAAGCATTCTCTTCTAGTAACACTGCAAATTGCTTAGATAACAGATTCAAAAATTCAGTGCTTTATAAACTCATTACTTTAACAAGAGGAATGAAATATTAAAATGTAATTAATTACACTGTGGATAAATGTATTGAGTTTACTTGAATACTTATACATACCTGTAACACCAGAAACTGAGAACTCAGAGGCTGGTAAATACATTTCTTTTCAGATAGTAATTACATTAGAATAACAAGAGATCTCCACGGTTCAAAATATATCACTCTCCCTTTCTCTGACTACTAAAAGTTATAAACTTGCTTCAACTTCAATTTTTCCAGTCTTACAAAACAGAATCACTTCACTATTGACCCAAACTATTACAAATGTTAATACAGTTTTCTATTTCAAGCTCTTTGTATACGGTATTTTGAAAACCAAACCGCTATTATATAAATGCAATTTTCCCTACATCAGATTCTGTTTTTCCACACTTAAGTTTTTCTGACAAAAATAGGTATAACTTCTAAAGGCAAGTGGGAAAAAAAACTACTTCACCTTTCAGTAAACGCAAAAAAAGAGATTTTTTTTTTTGGAGGGCGGCTGCACGTTCTCATCCATTTTTTTGAGTTTGGCTTTAATTTCAAACATGCCAGAAAAAGAAATACCAAATATTCTCTTGAAGTGGCCAGTCGTCACCAGAGAGATACACAGGAAACATATCCAGACTCATAAAAAATGGGAAGTCATTTCCAGAACAGTAGGAATTGTTTTTCAGTAAAGATAGTTTATCCAAGTAAAGAAAATCACGCTCAGCATCAAACTATACAATTCACCCCCAACAGATTCTACCCCAAAGTTAAGAGGACATCTCTGGAACCACCACAGTTTTCACGCTTTCTCCAGCAGAAGAGGAAATCTCCAGATTTCTGCTGGTCGACCTCAGATTTAATCAATCACACATTTAATCACTGTTCTGAGGGCACTAAGCTCATCTTGATGTTAACCTATTCTGTCTTACCTATGACATCTAGCTTTGAATTCTGGGCATCCCAAGCTAACCTAAGCACTGGCAGCTACATCCCCATTCAGTTCCCCTTAGGCTTGGCCGTGTGTTTCCCACTCGTGTCTTTGCAGCACCTGTAAACTATTTCAGCATGCTAAATCATCAGGAAAGTATCTCAGGTGGAGTGCATAGCTCCCTGCCAGCTTTGTGCTTCAAACAGGTTCAGTGTAAGGTCAGACAAGCTTCACAGCCTGAAAGCAGGGCAAGAAAGGCCGCTGGGCAAGCCCGGGAAGCCGGCAGCTAAATTGGCTTAGGCTGCCAAAGAACTGGATCATCAGACTTTTCAGGACTCGAGATCTGGGTGGACAACTCTCTAAGCTTCCACAGTTGACAATGTATTAGAACCATGCATATGCATGAACTGTACATGCACCTGGAGCAACAGCTAAACAAAAAAATATCAGTTAAAAATATATACTTCAAAAATGAATGTCACTTGGCAATTAGTTGAATTTCAGGTAGGACTGAAGCACTAATAAACATCCCCCAGATGATTGATCTGCGTATGCTATTCATTACAGCCACTGGATGCAGGCAGTGGAAAGTCGCCAACAAAGCTTTAACTTTTGGCATCTGACTCTCCCGTTCTGTTTTCGCTCCTCACACCTCCCTAGGTACAGGTCACAAAGCCTGTTAGCTTCTACTTTGCTGTCCGACATCAGCTTCTTTGCATGACTGGAAAAATCACTGTCTGTATGTCGTATTTTGTACAGAATTTTAAAATCGTCTTTAAACAAAAGAAGTACTGTTCACATAATGGCAGCTTTGACCAACATTTTGAAGTTCAATTAAAAGAAAACAAAAGGATGTCTCAGTTTTGGCAGCTCCCAAGCTCTTTACTAAATTTCAACTTTGGTATTTTAAATTTTTCAAAACATTGGCAATTTTAACACTGCCTGTGTGGTTTTGGGAGAGCGGAGGAACTAATTAATTACAACGCTAGCAGTAATCCCTACAATAAAACAGTATTTTCCACTGAAGAATTTTCCTTCTTTTTGACAGGCTCTGCTAATGCAATTTTTGTAATAGGCAACTCAAATCCAGCAAATTTAGAGCCATCTGAAATGAGAAATGCCTCTCCCTTACTGAAGAGGGCTTCAGATTATAAATAAATAAATAAATTCACCCCATAATTTATTGCATTCTTCAGAAAATTCAGAGAGCTCATCAAAATAGATGAGCACAAAGGGAAGGGCTCCACGTTGCCTTAAAGAAAGCAACTTTGTCATCTCGCTGCAGCAGAAAACCATGGAACTGCAGGAATAAGACAGGGATGGCAGGACAAAGACCAGCATCAGTCTGTACTCCACCTTCCTATTGTAATCCCAGATCAACAGTGGGGCAATATCCTGATTTTCTTTCTCACATTGTTCAAGAACATAAAATAAAGCAGAAATTTGATA
This sequence comes from Numenius arquata, assembly GCF_964106895.1. Classification (NCBI taxonomy): domain Eukaryota; kingdom Metazoa; phylum Chordata; class Aves; order Charadriiformes; family Scolopacidae; genus Numenius; species Numenius arquata. Next base: position 82,035,453 of record NC_133577.1, on the reverse strand, counting down.
AATTCCAAGCCAGCAGAAGAAAAGAGCATTCGGCTGAGTTTTTCAATATAACTTCCTTGTAGATATCATAATTTTCCTACATGCCCTCTGGTAAAATAGGTTTCTCCCACTTCTATCTATGAACTCTATGGCATAAAAACCTGCTGTAGTGTTCTCTTCTTACTGTCCCTTAGTGATTGTTTGACAATAAGTATTTTACAGAGTCTGTTCATAGATATACTGAAATCACAGACCACAACTCAAAAGGCTTCATGAAATACTGAGTCAATTGTACCCCAGAGGTCTCCATCTGTATGTTCACTCCTCCCACAGTACTCATCCTTGGGGCACCACACCTAGCTCTGCAGCCTTGAAGAAGCATTTCCAGGCCTATAAAGCTGATGGGTAAGTGCAGGAAGAAGGAAGCAAAGGCAGCCTTTAAGCTGCAATGGCAATTTGAAAGCTATGACATTAACTGTGCACAGCCCTTGCCATCAATAAACACATACTTTTTCAAATGGAGAGGAAGGGAAACAAAACAAGCTTAAGATGCTTTACAGCTACCAGGGATTCATTATTTTGGAGTCCAGCTATAGTGCAAAAACTTGGGATAACAATATTTTGGGTACCAGAAAATATTATTATGGGAGGTAGTCGTAATTCTATTACAGAATTCCCCTTTCCTCATTCTCAAGAGCTCTGCCTACGCCATTTTTGCAACAGGCAATTGCAAAACCTCCCATGACTTACTTCAGAGATCCACGTGACATCCTCAGTTCTAAACTGAGCTTAAGCTGCAAACTTGTATTTACTGCTCCACAGTGCCTAACACAGACATTGTTCGAATGTAAGTACTTAGTGATGCAACGGCAAAAATCTACTCCAGTTTGGGGAAAAACAACTCTCCCACCCACCCCCCTGCAATGCCTGTCTGTAAAAAAAACCAAACAAACACAACAAAACCCCACAACACAATGTGAGGGGAAAAGCAGGGAGAAATTTTTTTCAGGATTGTAATATATCTTCTTAATATAATTTATCTACTGAAATTTGTAATATAATGGACAATACATGGCAGTAATCACTTTTTTACCCTCAAGAAAATGAGTATTTAGTGCTGGAAGTCTAAATTTTTGTCATGTTGTAAACAAATTCAAAACACTACCCATTCCTCTTAATTTCTTAGAGCTGAAGAAAGCTGCTTTTTTGAGAGAAAACCGTAATGATTTCATGCAAACTGCAGCACGTACTTTAAAGATTTTTCCTCCTAACGATCTACGCTACTACTCTACTTGCAATACTCATGTGTATTTGCTGTGTTGAAATGTCAACCAAGACTTTTTTTTTTAAACCATATATTAATATTGTTTCTTAAAAAGTCTGAATTAAGAAAGTCACAAGTCTTTTATGACACCAACATTTGAAAGATTATATGTCACATATACAAAGTATTCTTTGTATTATAATTACGCTTTACGTAACTGCCTAAAACAGGCAAAATTAAAGTAATTTAGACTGCAAACCCAAATACTTGCAAGAAAGAAATTATTATGTTTTCTTTGCCCATACCACCTTAATTCCTCCCAGTTTTTGCAACAATTGAAGCAACCGTCTCTTGGGAAAAGAAAGCAATCATAATTAAATGCTACACAGCAACAAGAAAGTGGATCATTAGATGTGCATGAGAGAAATAAGCACAACGTTTCCTAGTGGCTAAATAGAAAAACTGGAAATAAAAATTACAGAGTTTGATACAGTTGAAAAACCCAATTAATTTAACGGAGATTATGTTAACAAAAAAAAAAAAGGCAAAAACTCTGCCATACAGCAACCAATTTTGAACCATGAGCGTTCAAGATAAGGCAGTCTGCTGTGGCTTTGGCAACCTGTTCAGCTGATGGCAGCAAGAGACTCATTCCCTGCCGTGGGCTGATCCCCGGCAATCCAGCTGAGCGCTTGCTCCCCGCTCCCGCGAGATGCTGAGAAGTCAGAAGGATGGTGAGGAGACTTGTGGGTGGAGGCAATGACAGTTTAATCGGGAAAGCACAAGCTGTGTGCCCAAGCAGAGTGGAAAAAGGAATTGATTCAGCTGCTTCCTGGAAAGCTGGGCCTCAGCACGCCCGGCGGTGGCTTGGGAAGTGGGAGACAAATGCCATAGCCACAAATGTCCCCACTTTACCCTCCTCCCCCTAGCTTTTACTGCTGAACATCACATCAGATGGTGCAAAACAGCCCTTTGGCCACTTTGGGTTAGCCGTCGAGCCTGGGAGGAGCAGCCCATGTCCCCGCCGGTGCTGAGCAGCCTTTATGGAGGGGACATGACTTGCTGCTATTTTGGCATGAGGCCAGGCTGGAATGCAAGCAACCGCAGGATACAGCGACTTTTTCAAACCTCTGTGGAATTCCGTGAAACAATGAAAAAAGACACTTTGGGAACAGAGGACTTTGTCCACACTAATTTCAATGACCAGCTAAATTTAATGACGTGTTAGCATTTCTAAAAAATAGTAAAGTAAAAAACCCCAAACCTTAAACCAAGGAAAACAACTAAACCAAGAAACCTTTAATAATGAAAATTATTAGCAATCTGTTAAAAATGCAGGCTGTTACAAGATTCTGCTGCAGTGCTGTTTAAAGAAGTAATAAGGAAGCATGTATAATTAATGGCAGGACTGATTATTTTCTCTACACTTTCATTTTTGACACTTAAGATTTTGAGCTTGTCAACACTACTGAGTTCAATGTCCATTTTTAACACTCATCCATGTTGCATGCCTTTATGAATCTTTCAAATTTTTATTTCAAAGGTAGCAAATTACAGTAACTCCCTATGTTATCTCATGTATCCTTTTTTAAACATAACAGGTGTGTAAGTGGTGTACACAGACCCTCAACTATGCAGAGGGAATCTGGGTGCATTCTTTTGTAACTCTAACAAGGAAAGGTTTACTGGAATCCAAAACCTTAACCTTCAGGGACAACAAAGTACTTCAGGTAAAATAAACTATCTTTTAGAAAATTAAAAGGATGGTATTTTCCTGTATGTCACTTATGATTTATTTTTCCAAATGAGGTCAATTCATAACATTTTCTAGTTTAATACTTTTAAGGTTATCTTCAGGGTCAACCTGCAGCAGAATATATCAGTGCTCAGTAAACGCGGTGCTGTTATATGCTCAAATGCCTACAGTTAACTGTATGTTGTTTAATGAGCTATTTTTTGATCTTGTTCCAGAATATATGCTGGAGAACATATTCAGGCACCAGTTGTTTTGCTATGGTAGCCAGAACGCTTGTGGCATTTTCCCCCTCCTCTACATCTCGAAACCACATTTTCTATCTTCATGCGCAATGCTTACTTGCGGTCTTGCTTTACTACTGGCTGGGAAATGCATACTATTTTAATAATTTGCCTGAAATGAGAATCACATTTGTCCTACTCTGCTTGATAGCAGATAAACATGTAAGCATTTGTGACACTAATACCACTTTGTTTTCTGTGGAGATAAACTACCCCAACTCATGCTTATCTTTACCATCTATTTCTAATGCTAGCTACTGCAAATGTTCTGAGAAGAGCTACACTTTGCCGAGCGTTTTCTTTTTCTGGCTAGTACCCAACTGTGTTGCTGTAACTTGGTGTGTGTGTTCTGTCTACCACCGACTACTTACACTTGGGCACAAGAAAAGGAGGCTGAAATCCGGCAGGTCCTGTGAGCTGAGTAATTTAACATTATAAGTAAACAAACACAAGTCTTCCAAATAAAAATACCAAACCAAACAAAAACCCCAACCCTTTTGATATCTTAACTTCTGGTCCCCTTTTGGTTATCCCAAAATACTGTTGCGATTACCAGCTTTTTCACTTGCCATCCATAGCAAACCATTCACAAGAGTTTAGTACTAGCATTTTGTTACCACATTCTGTCTTTTACATCTGACTCTCAAGCAACTCTATTCCTTTTCTTCTTATCCTGTTCTGATCTCCTGTTCTCCATAATATAAGCTTACCAGCTATTGCTCAAATTACTTGTCTTGGTCCATATAATATTGTTTAGCGTCATCGTGTAACACCTTTCAGAAAGTCTCATGCCTGGTCAACAGATCTACTTTCACTTCTTTTAAACCCTGTCAAAAAAGTACAATTTCTTACAGAACAAACCTATTCTTATTTGTGAAAGCAACACTGATAACTTTTTGCACTTTGAATCAGGCATGAAAATCAGGAACTTCTGTTTTTCCTTAACTCACCGTTTATTTTTTGCCAAAATGAACTATGCGCTTCAGTAAATTTCACTGAAGGGAAATGAAGATGATTCAAACCCAGGTTACAGAATTAACTCTACATGTTAAAAAAAGCTCTAAAAAGAAGCAATTTGAAATACTCACACTTTTTAGTCTGTCTTCTGATTACTCAAGTCATTATGTTTTTGACATATATTTAGATAATAAACACTAATATTTTTTTACACAAAACAGAATATCAATAACCAGAAAACTGCCCTAGGGAAGGATCTGTTGAGGTGTTCCTGAGTCCAATCCTCACTATGCTACAAAAAGCAGAAAAGTAAAAACTAAGACTACTGTTATTTTTATCCTTCAACAAATGTGCAGACTGTTTCTTTCATGCTGGAGTAGCAGCAATACATCTTTCCCAAATCTACTGGGCTACAAAATGCCATTCGATCTTTGAACTGCCAGGCTGTTCCAGGCTGCTACTGCACTCACAACTGCAGCAAGAGAAAAAGGATTCAGGGCTTCTGCCACTCAAGCAGTAGGAAGCAAAAGAAAAAAGGGCAACCCTGCAGTACCAAACGACTTGTCAGAAAAACTGGAAGGGAAATCCATGACAGCATCAGCCTCAGTTCACAAATTCCTCGAACGTTTCATTTAGTTAATCTAACAGCCGACTACCTCCAAACCCAGTATTTCATTGCCTGTGGCCAGATGTTCCCATCGCTTCTTGGAGTAGAACAGGCTCTAAGCTAAAAATGCAGTGATGTGGTGTAAGAAAGTCAACTGACCGAAAACTACCCCTTCAAAACAAAGCGAGTAATTATCTGCTGATGCAAGTTTAGGAACCCAGAGGAGAAGGAAGCTGGCTCTGTCAGGAGCAGGTAGTCAGTGGACATCACAAACCATATTGCTAAGCTGCATCATTATATACCAAACCTTACTGTTTTGTTCTTCAGTTTATTGATAAGTTACATTTCTAGACCAATCATTAATTAAAGTGTGTACTTGCTATATGGTAGCAAACAACAAGCTCTCTGCCCATCCCTGAAATTTTAGCTTATCTATCTTTTAAGCGTTAATATTGTTAAATTCCATCAATAAAATTTGGTTACAGCCTCACAAAAAAAAAGCATTGCTCTTCTAAGCCTAAAGACTTAGTCTGATAGTCCAAACAACCCACTATAGAGCAAACAAAAACGCTTTCCTCTCTTGTATAAGCATCGGTCCGAATTAGTCTTCTCACCAGTTTTAGCAAATACCAGCAAGACATGTCAGCTGCAACCACAAGCTGTTCGCTAGTAAGTCACAGTGCTTTTGTTCACTGGAAAATGCTTAATGAGATCTAAAATGCTACATCATATAACCCTCTATGCAACACAGTTTGGCTTCATGGCATGCTTACTGTAAGAAAAGAAAATCCACTTGTTCTAGCATTCTTTCCTTGCATATTTTAAATAAAAATGTGTATTATGTGCTACTTCATTATATGCAAACAAATTAATTGAAAACACTTGCTTGTGCCAATAAGGATTTAAACACTCTAATATACAACCTCATATGCATATACTTACTGTACCATTTTAGTATAAAATACCATGTGCATTTTTTTCTGAAGGTTCCCTTATCAAATTTCAGCGCATTTTTGTCAAATGACAGAGTTAGCGCAGTTGAAGCCAACTGGATCCTCTACAGAATTATGACATACAACAAGATTGCTAGAGGCAAAAGCAAATAGGAAAAAAAAAAAACAAAAACAACCAACCAACCCCAAATCAGAGAATATATTTATAGAGAATACCGTATTTCAGTTACAGCACTGGAGACCTCCAAGGCCTTGAAGCAAAATACCAACATACACATCCATCAAGAGAAATCTATAGCATCCTTGCAGCATGCTATTTTAACATCTTTATAAATAAGCCTCGATTACTGTAACGAAAACCACTATTAAAACAGCCAGTAAGACTTACCTATACCATTTTTCCTACCAGGTATATAAAGCCAACATCATTCCCCCACTCAGCTGACAGATGTAACTATAATTTCATTGTAATGCAGAAAGTGCTTTTTTCCCTGCCTTCTGCAGAATGGTTTATTCTCAAATACTACATTTTTCTTTTATACTTTAATGTTGTTGTTTCTGTTATTATAATTATTATTTTATTGAAAACATTAAATCACAATGAACCTATTACTATTCTGTTAAATTTAAAGAAAGGGTCTTCAAAGAACCCCTTCTTCTGTTAGAAGCAGTAATAAAAGGATCATCTTAAGACCCGTCTACAAAGCATCACTGCAACCTATCCACAAATCCATGCTGGTTTCCAGTCAGTCTACCAATATGTAACATAAATCAAGAAAACATACATTTTGAGCATTGGATCAGGTGGCTTTTTATATTTGGGACTGAAATTACCCAAGATATGGAATTCATTCATCAATTAAATCAAGAAAGGTTTTTTCAACATGCTAATCAAATCCAGTACACAAAATATTTTCAGGGATTTTATCATGAGATTAAGTCCACAGGCTGTTTCATATCCTGGAAAACTACCAATGACCACAGATATTCCCTTTTCTCTCCCCGCTCCTCACCATAAACATCATTTATCCAATTCAATGTTGAGATGCTAGGAAAAGATGAGGAGCCAAGCGCCATCAGTGAAATATTGGTATTATTAAGAATTCTAAGGTTTAGTCTCTATTTTGAGACTGGGAATCACGTTTTGTCAGCACATCTACTATCATCAATCAAAAAAGCAAGGACTTTACTGCCAGGAGTTCAAGAAAGTTATCATCAATATCTACAGCAGATATGGCTACTCAAAGTTAAACATACAATAATTTTCTTAAAAGCACAGAAACCACTATTGCAAGCAGATACATTTGCCTTTGTTTACTTTAGCACAATGAAAAACTTTTGAAATCTTTTAAGTATCTTTTCAGTAATACTTGTAACAGCATTTTAGAACCCACAAAATTTGAATTATAGGTCAATAGACAAGATTTTTTCATGTAAGCAGTAAAAAATATGAATTCTGAACAATTTCTTCAAAAAACTTTTAACAAGAATGTTAATTTCATGATATGCTGTTTCGACTACCAACTAGCTGAACTAAAACTGCTCTTCCATTCTTTTTTAAAAAAAACAAAACAAACAAAAAGTCCAGTCAGTTTTTTATTTACTTCATATCTCCCAGCAATTTTAAGGTGAACGGCTGAAACTGTTCAGCACAAATACAGTATTCAGAAACTGCATTCCAGGAGCTTCTATTCACAACCAATGAAACCAAAACAAAACAAATACATGTGACACATAAAAACAGTTTTGAGAAATCTGAGAAAGGAGAAATTAAAACTCGAATGTGAGATATTACTTTCTTTTCATCAAGTGTATAAATATACAGGAAATTTGTGACAAATTATGCCAGAAATACTTCAAAATTCTTCTTGTGTGGTTTCTTTTGTTTTGTTACTATTTTATTGCATCTCAGAGAGCTCATAAGGAAATGAACTTAGAGAGTGTAAGGAAGTATAAGAAAAATAATAATAACCATAAAAAGATCATGTCTGATTTTGTCTGTCTGGCTAAATCATCATCTAGTTGGATACTCTGTGGCATTAACCCCTTTAAAATAAGCCTGGCTGAAATGTGGGGTTTGATGGCTGTTTGACTCAGTGGTAGATGCTGGGCAGTAACAGATGCTAATAAAGGAAGCTCTGCCTCATTTACGACACCACCTCCCTGATATTTAAGCACAGATTTCTGTATGTTTTCATCAGTTTGCGTAACAGAGTAGTAGAAGAAACTGCCCAAAAAGAAACAGTAACATAAGATGATCAGCTTACAAGAAGAATGAGGTGGAGGGGAAGGGAACTGGAAAAAATACCATAAGAAACAAAACAGAACATATCGCTGCAAAAATGCAAGCTTGGACCCTTAGAACAGCTAATATTAATTACTAACATAAAACATTCACATCAACACAAAGCTGCAACTACCAGAGGGAAAGTCCCATGAAGAAACAGGCTAATTCCAAAAAGTGAAAATCTGACCTTCCTGGACAGGACAGTGAGGCTGGAGTGCAGGGTGTGAAACTGCATCCAAGTACTGACTTCTCATCTGCTGTGCTCCAGTAATTACTAGAGATGTGTTTTGTAGATGTCTGAACATATCCAGTATGACTACTCTTAAATGGAACTTAAAAGGAAAACCAAGTTATGAAAAAGCAAACCCAAACAAGCAGATATTCCTTCCTTATAGAAAGGCTACTGCCTAGTGCAGTAACTTTTCTAAGGGAAGGAGCATTAGCAAGTGGAATGCAAGAACTTTAGCATCAGGATTACAAAGGTTCCTAACAGACGGGCAAAAAAAGCATCAATTGCTCGTAACAGTTGCCCCTAGAAAATCTCGTAAAAGGCATGTTAATGAAGTCTGTCTGTTATCCAAGTTGAAATTATTTTCCTTGTTGCAGTGCCAGTTTTCTGTAGAAGAAATGGAAGTCTGCTAATCAAATAAATCAAAAAGACGTCCATCACTTCGTCAAAACCATAGAAGCAATTTAGAACATGCACTTGTGTTTTTAGAAGAAGGATTTTGAAAACATTAGGCTTCATAGGAATTTGAAAGCAGGAGTCTACAAAAATAGCATATTTTCTAGTATAACCTTGCAGAAGGCTGAGACAGCTGCCAAGCATGACCGAATGGTGAGAATACAGTGGCCATTGAAAACCAAAGTCTTGATTGTATTCAGCTTCAATTTTCTTCTGTCTAGTACTGAAACCTTCTGGTAGGTGATCACATGCTTAGGTTGACAAAACAGACAATCGGAAGAAAAGTTAAGCATTCTCAAGAGGTGCAGAGAAGGAAATTAGACAACATCCAGTCAATAAGGCAGAAAGAGTTATACATATGGCTGCCAAGCCCAGAAGGAAGGGAGAAGGAAGAACCTTTGCTCAGTGAAGACACCGTGTAGTAATGCCTGCTGGGGATCCAAGGGAGCCTGCTGAGCAGCAAGAGATGCAAGGCTGAAAGTTCAGGCTTTGACAGAGTGCTTCCTGTCTCCAAAACTAATGACAGGAGAAAATACTGAAAGCCTGGATCAGTACTGCTACCCAGTCTGCTGTTCAAGAATTTAAACAATAGAGCCAAGAGTGCCCTGTTTGCACATGTGAATGGGGACCTACAAACCACAGTCGAATTTGAAGCCTAAAACCAGAAAATCTTAACACTACCTCAGTTAAAATATCAATTTTCTGGGTTTTTTCTCTGGAGAAAGTATATTTGCCCAGCTGGACCAACAGCAGGTTGAGTTATTTGAGCTATGTCAAGACTCCTGAAGCAGTCACAGCGCTGGTAAAGGGTGGAACTTATTTCTCATCTACATTCTTTCATTCGGAAGGTAACCAGTACAACGCACACATGACTACAAGGATCACTTCATAGCCTTTGTATTTCTCTCTGTTCAGCTAAAAGCACTAACCCTGCAGCTAATCCTCCCAGGGGAGAATTATACCCTACAGCAGTGTGGTAGGAGCAGCCTGATCTGGAACACGCTCCTGTCGCTAATGCGACAGTCGGAGGGATAAGAACTGTTTCTCAGGATAAAGTATCTGGGAAACAGGCTGGTGAACAGTGGGTTATGGCCCTCCGCCAGTTCACATGCGAAGACAGCTTACAGACCTTGGGCTTCTGGGAAAGGGAAACAGATGTTTCAATTTGCACAGACAGTATCTCCCTATGTTTTATCCACCACAGTTCTCAATGAAGCATTCACTATCCAGTGCACAGGCACTGGGCCCCCAGTGAACACTTATGGCTCAAAACATGAATTTATATTAATGCATTACTGCCCGTGTCTTCTTTTCCAGCAAATCAAAGTGAAAATACTTTACGCTGTAACTCCATGATCTGGAGACGTGTTTCTCATTACATGATGAAAGCACCTACGCTTAAAATACAGACACACATGTATTCATTCTTAGGCTATATTGATTCTGGTGTTTGAAAAAAAAATGATTCCATACATCTGTTTTGATAAACAGTTTTACTGATTTACTAAGTACTCAGTAATATTAGCATGAGATTAGTAGACATTTTAATTAAAACCTAACAGCTGTTTGAAGCCAAATTCTTTGCACAATAGATGCTCGCACCTACTGTCAGCACGGTTCCTGAATGAGGGGAAGGAAGGAGGAAAAAAACATAAAAAAACCACAGCTTTCTGGACCATTTGTAGCCTGTGAATTACAGGCAAAATAAACTTTATCTAGGGAACACAATGAGATTCTGGTATGTCCTCTTTGTTTTCTAAGCGCACAGTAACAATGAACAATCATTTAAAAAAAAAAAAATAATCTAGCCCCACAACTGCAGTGCTGTCGAATTCAGAAGCAAATGCTTATCATCTCCCTGTCTGTAACAGTCACGCTGGCCTAAATTTTACGTCATTTGAAGGGGATGATAGACTGAAAGCTCGTATCTCTGTGGCTGCTACTGTGGATGGAAACTTTTCACCCCAGCAGATTTTTCACAGCAGAGCAGGACTCTTTCTCATTGCAGTATCACCACTTCATATCTAAAATGCTTCATTATTTAGGTTACATCTCAGTATGATGATTTCTTATCTAAACCAGGTCAACTTAAAGTTATGAAGTTTCAGCTTTCTGTTGCTATGGAGATTCTGCTACAACAAACACGTTTTCTAGTTGCATCTCCATTATCTATTTTGCACTCCTCTATCTTCCAGGATATCTCTATATCACAATTTCAGAAAGATCAAGTTTTCTTTCCCAACAAAATCTTTCATATACCCTGGACAAGAGAATTTGTCTGCTCTTTGACAACGTTACAATTTTATTTATAGCTCTGAATTACTTAACCATTACAGGGAAAGCAGCTTTATTCACTGTGGTAGCATGAATCAAAATGTGTATTCTAATCTACAAAACATCCCAGGAATACTAATACTGAGTATTGGTAATTAGCACTTTGATTACAGCATGCATGTTTTTAGCAAGCATTTTTAAAAAAACTGGTTGGATTTTTTTTATGGGCTGATAATTTTCAGAGTTCTAGAGGAAGTTCAAGCTGAGCATGAAATATTTGGTTATACACACAAAAGTTCTTACAAGTGAAAAAGACTATTCCAAGGCTTCAGCTTTACCTGATTAGTTACCTTCAAAACAAATCAGGACTTCTGTCAATTCAGCAGAGAGAAACAAACATATATAACCAAGAAATTATGCACAAAATTCTTACAAATACAATGAATGTTGGCCAAACTAAACACAAAAAAGGATACAGTCTTAGTGTGACAGGCACATTCATGTTAATGCAGAGGAATGAGGAATACTGCTTTACTGAGTTTATCCAACTTTCTATATTTAATCAAATACATTCTACAATGGATTTCAAGTGTGACTAATGACTTCAGCAGACTACAGCAAAAACATACTATCACAAACATACTATTTTACTCCAATTTGTATATATAGCAACCAGCTATAAGTCATCTTAAATTACTATAAAGGGAATACGGCTTCAGGCTACCCAATGATGTCCACAGATGACAGATCCCCAACAAACCAGCAAAAATGAAATAATAGAAACTTATTTCAAACAAACTTACAACAAAGATTATTTCTTTCTCTTTATGTAATCAAATTACCACTATTGAACCAGCCAGCTCCATGGCACAAATCACCCAAGGCATGCAGGCAAGAGTTGGTAAAAGAGGAAACATGTATTTGGTTCCCTCAAAGGCCAAGGAAGGCAAGTGATCCCATTCCACAAACAGCAAACCCCATAAAACTTGTTTTTCTATGGATGTATGTCTTGAGATTCAACTCATATGTGGATACGGTGGTGTTTAATAGAGGCTGTATCTTTCCTAGTAGTGGATGCATTAGCAATCTCTCCTGATGCAGAGCTTTTTTCACAGAAATTCACAGAAAATTAGTATCTGAGATTTCTATCCACCTGTCAAAACTGACAGCGAATGACCCATGGGAAAAATAGGAGGGAAAGACAGGCAGACAGTGTATTCACTCAAGGCCTTTTCACTTAGGAAACGAGAAAGTCAACTGAAAAGATTATGACTAGAAAGGTATTTTAACCAAAGCTAAAAAGATTGTTCCCTTTTTTTTTCCTCTGGAATGCAGAGTCAGGCAAAAACCCCATCTACTATGCTACAAAGCACTTCTAGAAAGTAAACTTAAGTCAACCAAAATATCTCTCCATGACAACATTCTTCTGTTCACAGACATCACCTTGAAACCTTATTGGAAAAGTCACCGTATCAATACTGCAGTGATTTGGGGGAAATGTTGCAATTCTCACAGAATCTATGTGAATAGCTGCCAAAAAATTAGGGCTGTCATTGACTGAGCCTGTCAATGATGAAATAATGCTAATTTCAACAATTAGAAACAAACATTTGCAATTTGGAGAAAAGTGAGAAAATTAGCATTAGATAACCAAAACTTCAATAAAAGCTTCTCAAAGCCTCTTAAACAGTAATACTAGAATTGTTTCACAATTAAAGAGGTCAATGAGAAGATGCTTTTATTTGACACCTTCTGAAAAATTACACAGGAATTTCCTGAACTTTAATGACTATTCCTGAGTTCTTTTGTAATTTCTTTTAGAGTTTCTTGAACCCTAATCTAAAAGAGAATCCTTTAATGGTTTTGAGCCCTCTCTGGAAGACTTGACACATTTCCATTGCAGTTTGTTAATTTCATTACGTATCATTGATTTCTGTATTTCTTTCCTGTTCTAAATGCGCATTTCAAAATGCAGAGGAAACAGACAATGACCAAAAAGCAAATAATCCTTTTAAATAATTTCCTTGATTTTTAGCTTCTCCAGCATACATTCTGATGTGCAAGTTTTCACAAAAACTTTTTTTTTTTTTCTTTAATTTAAGCATCCTGCATATATCAATAGATCCACCTTAGCTCTTCCAAGGAAATGGCTGAACAGTCTTTAGATCAAACCAGAGACTAACATACAAATTTAGGAATTTGAAGACAAACCTCCCCTGGGTACAAGAAGCTATAATAAATAATTAATACAGCTAAGTCACAAGTTCTTGGAATCATATCAGCATTACATGCTTGGAGTCTTGGAATTCCAAGCATAACGGAACGCCTCACAAATAAAAAAATTTTGGCACATACACCCTACTGTAACTTATCCAGATCTGTTTCTCCAATCCTGTATTCAGTATCAGGCTTTGAAGGAAGATTTAAAATGTTCCAAACTATTCATATTGGTATGTGTGCTACAAAGCAGCAACCAAAAATCTTACATGCATCTGTAACAAAGGCATCATTATAACTGTAACTTTCATACACTCAAGAAACAGGGAAGTGTTCTGTTTTTCTTCGTCAAGGGAAATGACAACAAAGCAAGCACAAGGGTGGCTAGTATTCATAATGAGACTCATAAATAAAGGAAATTATGTGCACAGTTATTCATAAGGTACTTTTCCTCCTTTTGTTTACCATCCTGTAAAGTTCCGTTCATTAAAAAACAGGAAGAGAGGGAAAGGCTGAAGCAGCCAGGACTATCACTGCTGTAGTATTAGTTTTACAAAGATTAGAAAACAGTTTTAAGTAAAAAGTGTCTAAACAGTGTATCTTCTTGAATATACTCAGTGAACTGCACAGAATGTGACAGAAAGATACTCAAATGCTACGCTTAACAAATCCTTCCCCCAAATCCAAGTTTCAAAACATACTTAGATTTGCAAAATTAACAGCTCATAAACAATACAAGATAACCATCTGATTTCTATGTGACAAATGGAGACAAATTTAAGCAATATTAAAATAATGCTCTCTGCACAAAATAGATGTCAGAATGGTTACAGTTAATTGAGAAGACAACCAGTTATAATTAAAGCAATCCCAAACTCTCTTGTCAATTTAAACAATCCCTACATGAAAACTAAATTACCTCCATTGAGATTCGTCTGTGTATCCGGTTTCTGAGACAAACACCTGTGGGAGACTGAACTTCATCAGATGACGTTCCAGAAGCTTGGTCACTTTCACCATCTGACCCCATTTTCAGATTCTCATGAACAATATCTTAAAAATAATCCAAAGAAGTGAAAACAGTTAATCAGTATTCCACCAAACATCTCTATTGTATAGATGGAAAACAACTGTATCATTACTGTGCATTGGGTTATATGGCACAGTCAGAGACTCATCACAGTCACGGTAGTCTTGATATACTTTTTATAGCTCAGGAATCACAAAATGGAGAGGATTACTTTATAGGACTTCTACACAAACTTTATTTTTCTTATTTGGTTTGCAGCAGAACTTGATTTTCCGAAACAAAAGACAGAGTCCAATCCCAATTTTAATTCCTGTAAGACACGTTCCCCTTGCAGCTCCAGTTCCAAAACTCCCTCACTGCCACTTCTCTTTTAGCTGGTTTTAGATATAAAACATTACTGAGAATATTTAATATTTTCAAAATCAGACTACCTGATGTTAGCAACCAAAATGTATATTCAGAAAGCTTAAAAAAACCCTGAGAGGTATAGGTATTATTTTCAGAAATGCCAAATATGAAAACTTTAGCTATAAAACCCACCGCTGTGCATGTGTGGAGGAAGGGGATGCATTCTGACCATTTCAATAGAGGCCTATAATGTGTAAGTGGATTCAGCAGAAGACCCCATATTTAGGAGCAATTAAGTGAAATTTGTGACCTTACGAGGGAATTTAGGTAACAGACTGCCTGAGTGACATGATGTTGCAGGATCTTCATGTCAACTGAAACACAATCCTGTAGATTCATCCACACAAAAGGGTTTTATGTATATTATGTATATACATATACATTACTTATGTACCACAGAGTATTCCAGACTTTGGAATATGAACACCATAATGAATAAAGAGAAGATCAAGGTGGTATCATTAGTAGCATAAAGAGCCAAATGACTTGCAAAATGACACACAATGGGAAATTGGTCATAAAAGCAATTCACTATGAGTAATGCTTCATCATCATCTCTGAAATAGTTGAACACCAAATTACTCTAGAGATTAAATACTTGCACATACAAAGGAGGTGCTTCAAAAGATACCAATTTCCCTGCCCTCTCCTGATCCTTGGTATTAAGCATTATCTTGTACAGGGTAAAAGAGAACCTGAGGACCAACTGAAAAATATCAGAACTCTATCCCTAAAAAATCCTACTATTAGCAAAATGCACAGAGCTCACTTCAGCCTTTACCACCACCATACCTGAAAATATTTAATGTTTGCACAGCTTTACTCCAATGAAAAAACCAAAAGAGAAAATACAAGTTTTATCACTATCAACAAGCAAGAAAGCTGGATTTTCTGGGAAAAAAAAAGCCTTTAGGCCAATATTTGGTTATCAGCACATCTTCTGAAATGTCTGGCTCACACAGAATCACGTAGACTTCAAAGGATCAAATTCTTCCCCAGTACAAAGAATTTCCTTTTCGGAAAACAGAATGGATATAAAAAGATTAACTAGTATGGCATTGACACAACATATTTTAACTCAAAGTACCGTAATTAAACACACAAACTAAGCATGCATCCCATGCACAAAGATATTTTTCCAGCAGCAATGCAGATCTAAATTGGATTTAGATTAAAAATCCATATTGCATCAGAGTTTTCCCTGCAAGTCATGCTCAGATTTTGACTGAATGAGAAAAAAATAAGCTGCACTCCTTGTATATGAACCAGCAATCTTCTGGTTTCAAACAAGGAAAATACTTATCAGTGCTTCTAAAGACATGGTAGTTTGAACCACATAAAAAGATTTTTGTGGTCCCTATAGATCAACCTTAAGCTAAGCAGACAAAACATGACCGTCTTTTGCCAACTTTCTAAGAAATCTCTTCTATCCTTTTCAGTGACTCGATAGCTGTCTTTTTAAAAATCTCTAACAAACTGTAGGAAATTAATTTTTAGTAATATAAAAACATTATTATTGAAAACACTATTTGCAGCAAAGCTGTTATGTTAGCATTGTTCTATCTGGTAAACAGCACATTCACCATATCAGTTCTTTAATAAAGATTCTCTTTAAAAATACTTTTCTGAGAGGTCATGTGATCCATTTTAGCAATTACAGGTCTCAAGATTCTGTTCACAAAATTAAGTGTAACAGCTTAACGGACAATTGTTGTCCAATCTATTTATCCTCATGTTAGTGCAAGCCCATTGAAGTCCATTTTCTTTAGAGAAGCTAAGCAAGAGACAGTTATCTGGGCAACCCCACAAAATAAGACTGATGAAATTAAAGTACTGTATTTTAAGCCATGGAGCAATTACATCATTTCTTTTTGAAAAAGACTGACACTTAATAATCATGTCATTGATACTGTCATACTTTTTATCTTAAAGTACAATGTTCAATTCACAGAAGTGTATGTATTCTGAGATTTCTATTAAAAATGACACTTTAAAATGCAATGCTCAAAACTACGAAGAGCATCTAGTTGACAAAGATGATTCTTCTACAAAGAAGACTAAATGCACTAATGCACATCGAAGGACTACTTCAAGAACTACTAACAGCCCCACATATGTGGGGCAGATAACGTAGCTGCAAGGAGATTCTGTTCTTTATAAATCAGGAATGCGAAGACAAAGTGGGTTTGTACCACTCAAGTCTAAAAACGTAGTATTTCAGACTTAACTAAGATGATGGTCAGTCTGTTTTGAATACTGCTGTGATATGATTAATTCTGGTTTGCAGATGTTTTAATTATATTCTAAATAGGGATACATTTAAGCTGTTTAAAAATATCTTGACTGTGTTATCATCTAATATAAATGTGTCCTTTTATTTTTATTCAATTAAAAAGGGATTAGTAGAGCCTTATGTTCATTATTTTAATACTATGAACCCAGGAATAAGGCATTATCCTAGTCATTTTAATCATTTTACACAGGAGCATGATGATAATATTTGATTAAGTAGTGGTGAAAATCATGCAAATGTTTCCTTAATTTCACTAAGCTTTTCTATGGGCAAGTTCACCTGCACCAAAGCCAGCCTGCGTGGTCTTCAGAGGTTTTAACGGTTCAATAATTTATTAACTCCTTTCACTGAATACCCAAGCCGTTCTCTTACACAGATGTTTATTTTAATGTACTCTATATATCTGACTAAATATCCAGTACAGCCATGTAACGAAAAGCTGTAGATGACTACAACATAACAGGAAAACTAAGGAAGTACATGTAAGAGAAAAGGCTGTCCTCATTTCAGCTCTGAGGAATGCACCACAGTAGGAATTCATACAGGGAACCTACAGCGCTGCAAATGAGAACTCCTCCAAGTGAGCTAAAATAATAACCGCTAATTAGTCAGTAGTGAGTCAGACTGCATGATCTTTCCATCTTAGTTCAAATCATTACAAAAGTAATCACGTGACTTGCATATTGGATAAAGGTGCACTTTTCCAAAAGCTTACTCTTCTGTGAAGTGGCTACATTTTATCATTATTTTCACTAACAACAATTCAAATTGTGGAAGGCCAGAGTGAGAAATTGCCTTTGCTGTTAACATTACCAAACTATGACAGCTGTACGGAAACACCATTCTTTTCAATTCTAATGTTTATGACAAAGAAAGAAAACTTCTCCATAACTATATCAACACAACTGGCAAAAGCAGGGATAATAAACTCTCCCCTGGCTGCTATAAAGGTTCACCAGGAGGGTCAGCTTCAGTTGGCTTTGCACACCCCAAGTGCCTCCCCAGTGTTGCCAGTAATATAAATAAGGAACAAGGACAACTAAGTGGATTTCTGCATTCAGCCAGGTCAGATCCAAAAAGGGTTCATTAGCTCTGGCTCCATCATGGACTGCAGCAGTTAAATGTTCCTGGAGGTTCAAGACTTTAGAAGCTGTACAGGTATATGTGAGCTAAAACACCCTCAGCTAGAACCTGAATGCATCAGTGGCACAGCTGGGTCACAATTTGGCCTAAGAATTACCTGTGTTATTTAAAATCATCATGATAACTGAATACAAAATTAAAGGATACACCTTTTAGGGACCAGTTGAGAATTTTTGTCTTTACAAAACATTTTACAAAACTTAAAGCTAACAGACGTTTCCAAGTAGAAATGATTTTTAAAATATTTTGGGATTTTACATGTTACCACAACAGCAGAAACTCACATTCAGTGCTCAAAGCAAACAAATCTCCCGAGCTTCTCAACCAATTTTTATACTGATGATCTCATTTAAAAGCAAGCAGCATGAAGATGCACCTGTGGCAGGTCTTATTTTAATCTGTTTTATAACCAAATAACCATCCTTTAACTGCAATCCTTTTGTGACATTTCAAGTATATCTCTCCGATCGCATTTTTCCACCATTGGAACAAAGGAAAAAGTGGAAAGAAAAGAGGATGAGTGAAGAAAGCAAAGAAAATAACAAGTCTCATGTAGTGTGCATATTTGACTGTTTCATTTCTGAGGTCATTATCCCAACGGAGAAAACCTCAGCATCCTGCTGAGTAATAACCATTCTCATATGGCAGGAACAAAAGGAGGAAAGACATGAAGAAGGAGCAAAAAAGAGCATTAGTAATTACGCTTGTATATGCTTGTACTTGTGTTATCTACCACTAGATAACATGTACAAATAGCTTAAATTTTCATCAAATTAGTAAAAAAAAAGGCATAATTAATGGCATCATTGCATCCAAAGCAAAAAGAGATGTTTAATATATACATACTCAGTAACTTTATTACATACTACTTCAACGAAATGAAAAATTCTACAGGAATCTGTAGTTTAAAACATGTTATTACAACACTTGCTACAAACTAACATATTAAAATTCTGAGTGCTATTTAAACACTTGATCACTTATAAAACCTGATCTGCGAAAAATAAAACTAATGGCAGTCTTTTGCAATACTCATCTATTACTATTTTTTTCAGGTATTAAAAAAAAAAAGCTTTGAGAAAGCTGGAAAATCATTATAAGAAACCAAAAACTGTTTATGAATTTTTCCTTTTGCAAAGCTGATTTGAAGGTCATGGTGCAATTTTGAAGAGGAATGAGTAATTGGTAAATTTACATTTAAAAACTCTATATAATGTTTTTAAAGGCAATAACAAGAAGAAAAGTAAGGAATTATTCATCTCTGCTGTTCCTGTACACAGTTTACATACATCTGATTTGACAAATAATCCATAAATGATTAAATAGTCCTAACCAAGATTTCTTTAAGTACACTACTATTTATTTTTTTTAAACTTGTCTTCCTGTTAGCTTCTTGGCAACTTAAGCTAAGCTTGGCTAGGCAAAAAAGAAAAAATTAAAGTGGATAGGACTTGAGTGAAATCATGAGTTGATATAGTAGTCAAACCGTGCACACTAAATCCTGTTTTATTCTGTGATAACAACAGTTTCTAAAGCCCATTCAAGAGGACCAAATTCTTTTTTAGTTTGAGTGGTAGCACAAACCAAAAAAAAGGCAAGGTTTTCAACATGATGAGTGACATTACAGTAGAGAAGGATATAAGTGGTTTGACTACTATCTTGAAGACTCATAACTTTATCTTGAAGGGGATCCGTTTATCACACACTGCTAAAGGAGGGCAGAAGATTGAAAAATTCATAAAATTCTAATTAAACTGTGACTTGCTCTCATTTTCTAGTATCAATTAATTAAGCATAATTTAAAATAACATAAAAGCAGGGCAAAACATTAATGGTGACTGGAGGCAGCAACATGACAAATTACTTGGAAGAGAAGAAAAAAAAATTTGAAACTTACTTGCCCCACAGAACCACAAATACAGCTTGGGACCACAACAAAAAGATAATTATAGTTGAGTGGCCTTAATTTACCACTGAAAAAAAGCATTTTTTTTTTCTTATAATAATGAAACATCTAAGTAACACACCAGTTCTTTTTAAATTCCACATACAGGATTATTATCTCGTTTTTATCATATAAAATTTATTGCAGTTCTCACCAATACTTAACTGAGAAGGACACACAGGTTTCTTGCAAAGAAAGAATATTTTTTAACTTTGCAACTTGTAAAAAATTCATGGGTGATTTCTGTGTGTTCTTGTAATTGCTCTCCTCCAGAAAATTTTAAAGAAACATTCAGTACCTTAAAAAGAAGTTTCTCTAACAACTCCAGAAAAAGATTATTGCATTCCCAGATATTTATTAAAGCATTAGAATAACCGTATCTCTTGCCAGGAATCAACACAGACATTATTCTTCATAGAAAAAATGAACTTAAACAAACAACATAGTAAATTACCTAATCTGCTCCCATTTCTGGGCATTGCCATGAAAGAGCCGAGGCTGCCCCCTATGACGCTATGTGGTCTCCGTAAAGGGGGCTTCTTGAAAGATCCTGTGTATTGGTGGAGAAATGAGTGCATGCTGTGAGACGTTGGAGGCCTGCCATTCTTCACAATGGGCTCTACAATTCACAAGGATCAAAATATTCATTCCCACAAGGAAGTAGAAGGGTCAGGAACATGCCAGAAGAAAAAAAAAAAAAAAAAGAAAAAAAAGAAAAAAACAGTTACTAGACAGGAAATCACCACTCTGGTATGATTCTCTTTCATACTAACAGTAGACCATCATACTACTGCCAATTCTCTATTAACAAATTAACACAAAACATGGCATTAAGTATTACCCAAATTTCATTTTATTAAATTCTGTCACTCTGCTTCTGGATCAGTAAATTACCTGAATATACAGTCTAAAAATGTGAATAAAACCAGAAGGTAGCTTTTAATATAAGTATAATTATTTTCTTCTCGATTAATGATTATTAATTAATGATTATTGAAAAATGTTTCATCTTTACTATAATTTAAACAGACCAGCTGGTAGATGCTCACATGATGAGCAAATTCAACTGCAAACCTTCGGAAATACTCTCCCTCTCAAAATTCTTGAGGGTAACTAGTAGCAAGGCCTTGCTACTGGAAGTCCTTACATGAAAACGTACCTGTCTATACCCACCAGAGCTCTCAGGCCGTAATTAAGGTTTTAAAGTTTGAGGATATCATAATGATTAGGTATTCAATGAGTTATTTTGGCTTTCTAAGGGATTGTGGCTCAAACAGTTCACTGTACTTTGACTTAAAAGCTGGATTGTATGATTTAAAAAAAAATTATTATTATTCATAAACACTTTCTAAAAGAGGAACCATTAGAAATTTTAAAATATTATATACAAATGTGCACAAAAACTGAGTGTCTGTGTTCTCTCAGGTGCCTGACTTTTGCACACATGGACTAGCACTCAAGGATTGCCAACGTACTAGAAGCAGTCTAACTCTAAAACGAAAGAAGACTTTTTTACCCCAACAAGAAGCAGACTAGATGTAACTTGCATTTATTGTCACAAACCTGGACTTATCAGAACCTCTGATGAAGTCATTCATACGAGAAATTAAAGAAGAAATACTCTCACTACAGAAAAAGTACCCAGAGCTCAGAGCCACCCGGCAGCTACATACAAGCACTGTGCCCCTACTAGGAAAAAGAGCAGAAGACATGGCCAAACACTTTAGATTCAAAGAACTTTATTTTTCCATCATTTGATTCTTATTACCATTACAGATACATGTTGTTTGGTATTACTCAGAAGACAAAAAAGGCAGCAGCCATGCATTGAGCAACCACAGCTGAGTGCTGCTGGATGGAGTGGCATCTCCCGAGGCATTTCTGGAGCCGCTGCTCCCAGGGAGTAACGCAGCCAGGATCTGCTCAGAGCTCCACTCACGCCTACTGGGACAGGGAGCAATCTGGGCTGCTATTTCATCATCCCAACTTACATTCTCACATGCAAGGCCCCCAAAATCTTGCTTTCCCTTCCAAAGTAAGATAATAATAATAATATAGCTAGGAGGACTTATTTTACGGAAAGCAAAATTTCAGTGGTGAAGAAGTAACAGCAAGAAATACCTAATAACCTAAGAAAAACAGGATCCTGAAGGGAACCCTCTCCCTCTCCACATGTACAGAAACCTTTTGGATATATTATGATGATTGGACTGAAGCAAAGAGACAGAAGTACACAGACAGAACTACCCAAGGACAGTGACTTTAAAAAATAATTATGCAAGGATTTTTTGCATATAAACATGAATAATACAGCAAGATAAAAAATCATCACTTTAACTCAGCTGCTGCAGGAAAAAAATAAACGCACCCCCAAATGCTTCAGGCAGAAAACAGAATGCAAAAGGACATGTCAGCGCTGTTATGAAACCACCTGCATCTTTCAGTTAGCATCCTTCATACACACAGCTTCCAAGGGGGTAAACATGAGGAAAAATACACCATACATCCATGTGTGTGTTCATGAAGTATGATCAGTATCGTCCCCTTCAAAACTCTGCACATCTCCTCCCAAATCCTTACTTCTGTTTCTAATACACTGCATCACCCCTTGTGACTTCAGCGAGGTATCAGCTTCTTTGTTGTGTGCCCTCAACAGGAGATTCATCCTAAGGCAGGAGGCAGCAAATTCCCCAATAATTTTTTAACAGAATCTGTTACTACTTCCACGTGACAGGAAACAGGTTCACATGCTGTACAACTTTTGCTTTTTAGATATTAAAAATCTGCTTTCCAATTTAATTACTAATCTTTAGTTTGAATTTAATCTAGTTTCTAGGCTAAAAGACTCACACTGAGTTTACACGCAGTACTGAACAAATGAACGGTAACAATGAAAATCCAAATACCTGATGAACACTGAGACAGTCATCACCGCTTGTAACTATGATGCTTGGTGGGTGCTTTAAAGTTAGCACTTTATTTGTATTCCTTATATAAGCAATAAATAATATATATTAAGCATGTAATTCTACTTCATTTTAATTGTTACCAAAACCACATTCTCATGAAAAAAGAAAGCCAACTCAAAGAGACACTTTTTTCCGGGAAGCAAGACTCTCCTCCCTTTGACCAAGCCCTGCTACACCAAGCAAAGCAAAAGGCCTTCTGTTTTTTGTTTTAAGGCCCTAATGATAAACCTAGGAAGAAAGCTCTCAGATTTTCTTTCTGCTTACAGTATGGAAATGTACTGCTAAAAATCACTCGGGTATTTTTTGCACACAAAAATGCAAATTATGTACCAAAGTAAACATTACTAACGTCCTAATGAGAAACTGAAGATGCCAGGATACATCTCAACAAAAGTTGGAGAAGCACCAAAGGCAGGATGGGAAAGGGACAGGGCTGAACCACTGAAAGTAAACCTCTGCCTGTGACCGTGATAGTACATGGCTTCAGTCATCCTGGCCACCCATAGCCACCTCTATACACTCGCAGCTGCTGAGGAAATCCAGGACCATTAACCAACACTGGAGTGTAGGCACATGTGGACTACAGCTGCATTCACAGAGCAGAGAGTTGATAATTTCCCTTGTATGTTATGGCTTTTGTCTACTCATGCTAAAATTAATCTATCCCCATGAACTGTGTAGCACATAAAAAAGGGCGGAGTTTATGACTACACTGAATGACTAAGTAGAGATTCAGTTTTATGGTCACTACTAACACAACAGTGTGATGAACAGAGATGATGGTTTTAAAAAATTTGTTTTTCGCATGGCACTTGTAGATTTGCACATATTTTACAGTTTTAAACAAGATTCCTAAAATAACCTAACATATGAAAAGTTCGGCTACAATATAAGGATAAACACAGATCACATCAACAAGCAAACAGCAAATTTATATAAAAACAAAAGACAAATGGTTGACATAAGAAGATCCAATTACACAGAAATAACTTTTGGCATCATAGGCAACTATTACCTTCCTGCACTGTCGTAAGTACTGTTCTAAATTATGGAGCCCATTATAATATTTAGCAACAATAATTTAGGTCATGTAATAGGACAGGCATAACTACTGACAGACAATGAAGTGAAGGTTACAAAAACTTTCAGACTAATAGCACACTTCTGCCCAAGAGAAGTACTAATAGTACTTGCTTACAGATGCTTTTTAAAATCCTAGTACTCACTAATTTCCAGGAAGGAGGGATCAAATGGCATTTTATGATGGTATAACATACAGACTTATGGTCTGGAAAAGTATCTTTGTTACATACAATTAAGTTTGCATTGTTATATCCCAGAAACTTTTAAAGAAACGTTCAGGTGAATTCTGCATTGTGTGCTGCCTTCTTCCTGCAACTGTGACACTAAGGGCTGGAACAGATACTGAAAATGATCAAGCAAACTCTTGCTGGAAATGAATTTACAGGACTTTATTATTACTTTTGTGCATTTATGAGATAAAAGTTATAAAGAAAGTGCTTTTGGAAAAAGTATTTAACTCCCTCTGTTTGAAGATCCCCAAATACTTCTTCCGAAGTTTCAATTCATTTAATTCCCTTAAAGAATTATTTTTTTTTTTTTTTCTGGATTTTTAATATGTTGAATCACTACATTTAAAGGGTAACGCTGCAGTTTTTAAGATGTGAATTTAGTGCAACTGCTTGGTCTTGAATAAGATGAGTCAAAACTGTAAAAGTTAAATGTCTTTACTACATACTTGTATAAGTGGCCTCTTATAATTTTATCTCTGTGATTATAGGTCTGGTTTATCTTTAAAAAAAATGTTTCCCTATGTAAAATTCACAAAGATTCCTTACATTAGTGTCACTCTACTTGGTAAATATAACTCAGTAACCACTTAAAGGCTTAGCTGACACGATGCAGGTGTTTCTGTCAGCCCAGTAGGTATTCTCATGGTGCTATTGGTTTAATATTCAGCCACAGCCAAAATGAATGATAGAATTTAACAGGGGAGTTGAAAACCACCAGAAAATCACTATGCAAGTGCATGGTTCTACTGCATTTTCAATGTCACGCACAGTTCTGGTCTTCCTCTCTCAAAAAGATTAAAAGTGCAGAAATATGATATAACACACAGACTTTTAAGAGGGCACCGAGGAATCGGCTGCATCCAGCAGCTCCTCCAGCAGAAGAGCAAAGGCCACTGAAAAAAGCCAGCAGTGGCAGGCTGCATGTGGCACACGGAAGCGGTTCTTCACACGATGCGGTCAGTGGAAACTCCTCACCACAGGACGCTACGACTGTCAGAAGCTTACAAGACTCAAGGGGAGACCGAACAAGAAATCAGCTCAGGGTTACTAACGACACAGAGACTTGCCTGGTTCAGGAAGTCTCTCAACTAGAAACCGGCACAGTACTCTGGGGAAATGGTGTTATATTTTTGGGCTCTAATCTTAGACTTGCCCTCAAATGTCATCCTCGGAGACTGGAGGACAGACAGACAGAACTCCAGCTGTCCTTATGGCACAAGACTTCTGCAGCACCTGGGCAGTTTGCTCGTGTTGACTCATGCTGGCACAACTATTCCAGCGACGGCCTTATTCATTATTTATCTCTAGCTCCCTTTCCTCCCTCTCCTCTATAATCTGTAATTCCAAACAGATAAAACTTATAAATATGGAAAGGAAGCTGAGAGAGAGAGAGAGACTTCTCAGTGGTTCTTTTAAAATTGCATTTGGTCAGTTGTTATTTTGTTCTTTTCTTATTATGGCTACAAAATCACTTCATCTTTGACCCATCTTTCAAGGATGTCATTTAAATTCTTACATTTCTTATGCAACCTACTAAGCTATCATCCAAATCTCGGCTTTAAATGTGAAAAAAGTTAACTCAAACACTCTGAGAATATTTATAAATATTATAGTGGTCTTCAGGATGCACACATGGTTTGCTTTTCAATGCCCCTGAACACTTCTTGAAATATGAGTATGTCCTGGTTTTTTTAAAATTTTTTTATATATATATACACACATACATACAAACACACACACTCCCCTATAGACACACACACTTTTTTTTTTTTAATGCCACATCCATGTTATCTTGCTTATGTGTGCATCTTCAGCAAGGTTTAAAATTGGGCAATGCACGGTGACTGTGCACTGTTCTATTACTTGATTTTCAAGTTTGGCGAATGCTGAGCTGCTGATTTATTTCATTTGGATCGTTTTCTTGTATTTCTTGCGTGCTATCATTCAAACTTCCGTTATTATTGGCAAAACGCAAAATAACTACAACAGCACTATTCAAAGAAAATACTGTTTAAAATACAACCAGCTTGGCTTACTAATGTTGTAAGAGTTCCTAGACCATGTTGCTGATCTGTTTTAGAATACACACATGTATTTTAAGAAAATACAGTACCCAGTAAGGTACTGCTGCTTTGCTAAGTTTGAAATAATGCCAACACCAATGCTAAAAAACATACAATAACAGAAAGTAACTCAAATGAGCTGGTGAAATCTTTCAATTGTGAAGTGACACAAATTTATGCGTGAACATAAGTGAAACTGATTTTTTTATTTCATAACTATGAGACCAGTCAACTAGAACAATAGTTTATGTAACAGAGAAGCCTGTCCAAGGAATTAGTTAAAACCAACTATTTTATGAGGTTATAAAGATGTCTCCTCTCTTTCCTTTAACTGAAATTTAAATTAACCACAAACCCTGACCTGAAATTACTCCTAAGTTAAGCAATTTTTCAATAAATCCCCAATGTTTTTTGTCCATCTATCTTAACAAAGAGCCACACCACCACTTTCTTTCCCGTGCTGGATTTACTTAACTGGATTTACTTAATCTGAGCTCCAGAGAGCCTGCAGAATTGCCTGGCATTTCTATGCAAGGCCTCAGCAACTGACATACTGTCACACGTCAGTCAGCTGGTGGATTAAAGAAAGAAAGAAAGTGTTTTCATCAGGAATGTAAATGCATTTTAAAACACATTTTATGAATATATAATACCACATCTTCAACTACCGCTTTTTCTTTTTTTATGTCCCATGAGTATCTCTATTATATGACAAAAAGAGCAACCTGGCTTTCAGATTTCACTGCCTAAATTTTGGAATGATATTTGCTTCAGCTAGCTTTAATAAAGAATCAAAATCACCTGTCATACATGGCGACATTTTCCCTTAAATCAAGCATCTCTAATAGAGTTGAATAAGTCTGCAAGAAAATGTATTATTCAGTAACCACTATCCATTCTGGACACGAAAGCCCTATAAATACATAAATATATATTTCAATTCCATACAAATCAAGTGCACACAAGAGGAGTTTTTTCTAATCAAAATAAGACAGGTATTGGAGACATAGCATTTATGATCTCTGATTTGGGTATATAATTGGGTATATAAGTGTTCAAGGCCAGGCTGGATGGGGCTTTGAGCAACCTGGTCTAGTGGAGGCGTCCCTGCCCATGGCAGGGGGGTTGGAACCAGATGATCTTTAAGGTCCCTTCCAGCTCTCACCATTCTATGATTCTCTAATGGGGATTGAACCCAGGCATGCTCCATACTGTAAGTAAGGATGAACTTTTGTGCGATAGCAACTGCCAGAATTCACTGCTGCTACCAAAAAGGTGGCTCAAGGTCCTCCCCCAGCAAAAAAGAAATGTAATTTTGATTTAGGATTTTGAACAAGATCATCAGAGGGCATGTGGAGTGCAGGTGATGACTGAACGGTGGAGGCAGAACCTCACTTGCCACTTTTAGCTGCAGCTTGACTTTGGACCAGCTCAACTGTAACAAAATCTCACTGAACACCCTGAGAATCAGCTACTGGTTTTTATAGGGCAGGATTCTGTGCAGTTTCTTTTCCACACACCTTGACCTCATCCTTGCCCCAGAAACCTTCCAAGGTTGTATTTTTTTTTCTTTTCCATTTTGATATAGAAGGGAGAAGTATCAAGACTCTACATATGTGAAACTAAATACTAATTCTCTGAACATCCTTGCATTCATGAAGCTTGTGACACATCACGATAACCTTTTAAAATTATTTAAATCACTGTCTTCAAATGCTACTGTCATGGAGCTTAATCATATTTTGGCATCATCTACTACACATTCATTTAACTAATCTGAATATATGGTCTATTAATGATTACTCAATTTTTACATGTCTATTGGCAATAAAGACTGATTATTTTTTTGGACTTGCAATACAAAATATTTTGAACAAACCGCTTTCCTGAAGAAGCTGTTGTCAATAAGCCCTTTATTTCTTCAGAAATCACAGAATGTAAGCAGGTGAATTTCTGACATTTTAGAGCTGGTATGCAGTACTGTACATTTAATTAGACTGCTGCAAGGCTGTCAGACTCACTCAGTAAAATTAGTTGATTGCAGGTGATGGCTCCCATAAAAGAAATATTTAAAGAATCCAAATCAGCTATACTTTTCCTATATCTGTAATCTCAGGGAGCTGTATCAGGAGCACTGCAGAAAATACTTTATACGTATACATTATTTTATGGTGGTGTTTCCTTGGACTCCATTATGTGATACCCAGGAAAACTTTAAGTCACTCTAAAAACAGAGCAACCACTCAGTACCACTTAAAACTATATTTATTCATTAAATAATAAGATGGAACCCTAAAACTACTGACTATTACAATATTAAAAACTTAGCAGAACCTCAAGGGATTCCTCTCATTGCTCAAAATTAATCCATTTGAGTACAGCAGTCATGTCCAGAGCATACATTCTTCACTTGGAACACACAGGGCAAAAAGCACTGGGAGCACATTTGAAGAAATATGCTGACAGAAACGTAAAGAAACACTGTCTTCAAGTTTCTCCCAGAAATGAAGTACTTCAATGATTGAAATGGCACTCTAATGTCCTGTAAAATTGTGGTTTTTTTTTTAACTTGGGACAAAAAGGACATAAATTTTTTCCAAGGAG
Source organism: Numenius arquata (assembly GCF_964106895.1). Lineage (NCBI taxonomy): Eukaryota > Metazoa > Chordata > Aves > Charadriiformes > Scolopacidae > Numenius > Numenius arquata. Next base: position 82,006,425 of record NC_133577.1, on the reverse strand, counting down.
TCTGTTTAAACTATAAAACCAGGAGATTATACAGATGGCAAAAAATGAGACCAAGACATCTAAAACTGTACAAAAAGCCTTTCAAAGTTGACTTCACATATAGTGAGGTTTTGCCTTCAGTCTCAGTACCAAGACAAAGATCACAATCAAATGAAATAAATTCAAAGCTGAAAACCTGCCTTTGAGATTTATGTATTTCACACTGTGTAAAAGATAATTCTCAAGGTAGTACTTTTGGTCATCAGAACATGTATTGGAACATAAGTGTAGTCCCATATCTCCAGTCACATATGCATGACCCACCACGACCAGTTACTAAACTTCCCTTTAAAAAGAGTAACTCCAGAAGGCATCGCACTACACCAGATCCTTCAGAACACTGTTTTAGGTACAATTTAAATCAATGTGAGTCAGCACTGTAGCCAAGATACGAGTATCCCTGGCCTCCATCCTTGCATCCCCACACACAACTACCCTGTAGCTTCCAATGCAAACATCTGTGAGGCCACACTGCCAACCAAATCAGGAAACAAGATTTGGCTCCTTTTTGCCCTACTTTCAGAAATAACTGTGTTGACTAGTTACGCGTATTTTACTTTTCTGTGCTTAAGTCCATCTGCATGCCATTTGAGAACAATTCTTTACATATCCATCAGCGAGCCTACGCGAGCAGAAGTTTGGTGTGTTTACAAAATCCACTTCTGCATCTAAGCATCATGTTCTTCTGCCAAACCTGCGTTCTGTTTGTGAAGGAAAACACTTACAAGTGGACAACCCACCACCCCCCCACCCCCCCCAGACTACGGGTCTCTGCAGCATGCTTTCAGGCACTGAATTTTCATGCTCATTTCACTTTATAAGCACTTCCACACATGAATAGAGCCTCCAGGTTTTGTGGGAAGAAGCAAATTAAAACAGAAGGGAAGAAAGAACACTATGTTGTGGAGTGTGCGTGGGACGAAGGAACCATACTGAACAGTAATAGCAAAAATTGATGTATGCCACAGCACAGAAGGGTACGTAATAAAGACATCGTCAGTACGGTGTAAGGGACAGTACAAACTTCAGTATTTAGCTGTGACAACTGCCAGTTATTTGCAGTAATTTGTAGCTCTAGAATGAGCTCCGATTCCCACCCACCCCCCAACCCCTCCCAGATATTTCTGTATTGATACTTTCCTCCTGTATCAACAGCGAAATGTTATTGATTTATTACCAGTAAGTATTTCTGTACTCATATTTTCAATTCAAGAACATTGTCTTGAAAATATGTTGCAACACACTGTTTTTCCTTCCATACTCAAGGAATCACACATAGCAGATGGAATGGGAGCTTCTCAGCTGTAGTGAAGATGGTATGAAATGACTACAACTACAAAGCCATTTGGATGTTCTGAGACAGTATTGCAATGTGTCAATTTTTATAAACATTCATTCCTCTTATCAGAGTATTAACTAGTCATTAAGGCCTTAAACCTAAAAAGCACTTACGCACTTTACTGTAGCTGATCCTTCCATTATTACTCACACCTGTAAAATTACAAAAAAATTATGCAAGTGTTTGTGAGGCTGGATCCTATGATCACATCACTGAGCTAAAACAGACCAAATGGAGATAAATGCTATACTATAAATTCAAGAAACCATTTCTATCAGAATCTCCTTTGTTTTGGTTTAGTATGCATGTGTGTATATATCTATATTTAAAAATAAAAACTAGCAATATAGAATGGCTTTCCAAGTTACTTATATATTAATGCAAGAGCTGTGGACGTATTTTTGAACATATCTTGTAATTATTCTTAAAAACATGCATTTGTGAGAATGTATTTTATACTATTAGACAATGCAGCCACATTTTTCACTTTCATTAGAGCGCATATTCGTATGTATTTAAAGTATTTGCATAAATTTTACAGTTAATTGAGCTTTAAATATGCATGATTTGGATGTTACTTCTAGCCAAATTTCACTAGTATGTCATTGGCAAGGAAAAATTTCAACAGCAAATTTAGTTGTCAACTGCTAAATTACCATTTAGTATTTTTAATATTAATCTGAATACATGTGTTAAGGTAGAAGCTAGAATCAAAAAAGCAAGCTGGCACATTGTTAGTGTGCTTGAATCAAGACAGAATGAAAAATAAAAAACAAATCCAACTAATTGGCTTTATATGTTGAAACATTAGAGACCATGAAAGCTTCTGTACTTAGATAAAAGAATAGCCCAAAACATACTTCATACAGTCCACAGTTCATAAGGCTTCAGATGTATATTAGGCATTTCACTGGTCCCTCTATTTTTATGATTTATGCATCTGACTTGGTGATGCTTCCTCACCCAGAAACCAATTATGATGAACATAATTTGTAAGGCATATTGAATTATTTATGTTTCTGGTCACTAAATAATTTTGTGGTGTTCCAAAACCACCAAAATTCTGTGCTACTGCATTGAAAAATACAGGTTGATCCCTGCTAATCCCATTTTGCTGCTGATGGATGAGTGCTGCATCCTGAGATTGTACTGACATCACGCAACAAAGGAGGCTGTGTATGAAATGAGATTGCATACAAAAGGTTAGCTGATTCAGTGGTATCAACGCACTGCGAAGAAATCAAAAGTTACGTATCCATTTTTATGTCCGTGAACTACAAATGGGACAACTTGTTCTGCATTAGGAGTACTGTTTGTTAAAAGTAAATCTTCAAACAACCCACTCAAAGCTGGAGCTAATGACAAGGTGGGTCTCTGGATTGGAGCAGCGGTTATTTGAAGTCGGAGGCAATAGTTCTGGGAGAGGAAACATTTGGCAGGGGGCTGAACAAGAGAGGTTATTGCAAAAGGGTGATGATGAGGAAAGGTCCCTAGTACTACGTGCACGTGATCTACATCTGGAATTGCAGTGCTGAACTGGAATTTTGTAACAAAGATTTTACAGGACACGTATGTGAAAATCAGGTAGAGATGAGCATGGTCAGCACAGATGTAGTTTTCTATGGACATAGCCTCTAGAACCTCTATAGTCCTGTAACACAGCTGGTTTCCAGGAAAGAAAAAAGCTATGGTGTATAAAATTATATCCTTCAGTGAACACAACTGTCAGAATGGAATGACAGGAGACAAGATGGGTGATTTGCTAGGAAAAAAATAAATAAAACCAAATTGGAGAACAACAATGGAAGAAAATTCTGCTGTAAAGGCCTTCAGCGTTCAGGGTTTATCCTTGCCTTCTGGCGTGAGAACAGTTGCAATGCCCTTCAACTCTCATTTCTCAAGTCCATGATGTAATAACGTTTGAAAATAAACCACATATGAAGAACCACTTTCTGAAGACTGTTTGTATCCCTAACTTTGATCCTCTGTAGATCAAGATATTGGCTTTGATTTACTAGAATGTGCTTTTTAAGTTCTTTTAAGAACGGATCCAAAGCCTGCAAACTGGGCACATTTATGTTTCTCTGTTCCACATGGTAAAGGAGCTATTTATTCTTCATAAAAGCAAAACTAGGGAGATGGTTACTCCTGCCTCCTGAGATCAACACCATCACAGAAAACGATGCACTTTCAAGATCTTCATGCAGCTATCACTTTATAAACTATTCTTCAAGAGACTACATTCTCTCATGTGTCCCAGCTGGATATTTACAGTTAGTACAGGCTTCTTAAGACTCTGATTTTATAAGATGCCAAGGCAAACCTTTCTCATTTAAGCATTCCTCTGCAAGTAATTTTTTAAAATAACGTCCACTGAAGGATTTTTTTCCAGGCTATGTTCTCTACCAAACTCATCTTTCACCAAAAGAGAGAACTCATTTCCTGACTTTTTCCAGCAATTTTTGTTGCCCAAACCCCGACTCCTACAGTCTGTCTGAAAACTACTCCTTCCAAAATATCTTGATCTGTGGGAAAGTTAGAGCTTCATTTAGAAAAGCAGGACTAGCTGGTCTAGCAAGCATTTTCCAACCCTACTTTCTAAGAAAAGTAGAGTTGGAAAGGAAAAACAAAGGAAAACAAAAATCCACAAAGTAGTATCCTGTTCATCTCTGCAAGATCAAAGATAGGACAGGTACTAATATCTGCATTCTAGAAGTACCGGAAAAAGGAAGCAAATATCAGTAAAACTTTTTTAAATGGCATAAAATTATGAGTTAAAGACTACGCAGAGCAAAAGCACAGTTTGTATTCACTATTTTTCCTCTTTCAAGAGGATCAATGACATCTCAGGGTATCCAAGGATACTCTACTAAGGCATTAACAACACTTTGCAATTGTAAGCACAGCACGTATCGTATCACGCAATATTAGCGTATAAGCTTACTTTTGGCCAATGAAATAATACAGAAAGCAAAATAAAAGGAGCACTAAAAGCTAAATGATGAATTTGTCATTAGAAACATTGTCTTGAATTGCATTTTTATCACTTTGACAAACAACTTCTCGGTGGATATTTAAAGTTTGGCAGCAAGCATGCAGAAGACATTGCTAAGTACTGCTGTTTGAGACAATTCTCAGATAAACAGGACAAACTGCAAACAAGACTCATACATGGTTTAAGATGGCGTAAGCTCATGCTTCTATAAACAAGTTATTGCATCCTCTGTCCCTTGAGCTGGCACCCAGAACACGGTCCAGTTTAAAGTAAAGTCTTTTTACTTTTAAAATCTTCCTGGATCCAGTTTTCAACTGAATCAATTCAGCAACCCAGTTCACTACATTCACTGATGCTGGTGACAATTTTTTACGCTCATTTCCCAGCGTGAAAGTAATATTCTTAGCACTTATTTGCATAATGAAATCAATCTGTCAGAAGCACATACAGGTCTGAACAAAACATGCATCAGTAACAAAGACTAACACAAGCGAAACCATGTCGGATTAACTGCTCAGTTTCTCAGAAAATACTTGGTAGATATCCGTACAAAAAAACCTTTTTTTTGGTAAAAACCAAAATCATTGTTTCAGAGTAGACCTGTTGTATCAACATATAAAAAGTTGTAATAAACATCATTTTCCAAACTATTGGGCACAGCCCACGATGAAGACAGGGCAATAGCAATGACTATACCAGGGATTAAGGGTAAAAATGAAAAACATGAATAGCTTTGTTTTGCCAAAGGTAAACTCAGCTTTCGAAAGCTTGGTATGCAACAGACCTTGGATGGGTTTTTAAAAGTCTGCAGGGCAAATTCCATGGCCTCTAATTCTGCTCAAATCTGCCAGCCCTGTCAGTTTTCAGTGGGAAAATTCAGAATCATTTATTGGTGTGAAGTGGGGAAAAAAAAAATTCAGATCACTTGATACTTGAGAAAAATCTTAGATGTCAGCAGAGCAAGAAATAACACTAAACAGCATACAAAATGAAATGTGACTTAAATGCTGCAGACCAGGAAACAGAACAAAGCAACAAAATCTCTTCCAGTCATTATTACTGCAGATTGCATTCAAAAGTGGTATCGTCATTAATGTGGACTTTACAGCAGCCAGTACAATGATGGGATCAGCCAAAGACTCGTGTAAGGCAAGCTGGTTATCCTGAATGTTTCTAGTTGCCTTCATATTGCTGAAGAGAAGTACTATTCAGAGACATGAAGAGGTGACAAAATTCTCAGACTAGTGCACTGCATCACCAATGATAAGGTAAAAGGTTTTTTTAATAATATCTAAGCAATTACTATCAAACACATTACCAAATGATTTTGAGAAAAAAGTTGAGTTTGAAGCCATATGAAGTTGATGTGAGACTCACTAAATTCATACATAATGGGTTTGTTTACTGAGAGAGCATCTATGATCCTTGCTGCATACCACATTAAAATATCAATTCAGGTAGCTTTCAATAAATAGCTGTATAATAGTTCATTATCAAAGCAAACCAACCGATACATATACATATCAATCTGTTAAAAGAACTAGGGCATTCAAATATAAGACAAATCAAAAGAAAAGGTTAGTGAGGAAGTCCATGCAATTGTGAAAACTGAAATAAAATCCAACTACGCTCACTTTAATGGGGCCTTACAAAATTCTTACATTTTCTGCAAAGTGAAAGATATGCTTACCATTATCTTTGCTGCTGTTTTCTTCAATTGTCATTTGTTCTGCTAGCTCAGACAGCGATTCATCAATGGTCTGGCTTCCACGCAAGGTTAAAGAAAGTCTCCTCTTGAACTTTTTCATTCTATCAATATTAAGTCTGGCTTAAGGAAGCCTGAAAAAAAAAAAAAGATTAAAAAGCAAAAAGTGAGAAAAAATTAGTTCATTAGAAAACAAAATTTAATTACCTCACATAAAAATGCAGGAAGGCTTACAGAAAACTTAGTCAGTATGTTATCCTTAAAAGTTATCCTTAAAACAGCACCCTTAAAGCAAGATTACTCTAGTGGACTGAAGAATATCTTGAGAGGTAGGTGCCCATACATTTTTGCAATTTTTATTTCTCTTAGGGAAAATGAAAATCTTTTGTTTTTAAGGAAACAAAACAAAAAAAGATAATCTGATCACTAATTTTACAATCCAGTAATAAAACAAGCAGTCATCTGAAAACTTGGTGAGTGTGCGCTCTGTTGCCTCCTCCGCAGCCTTTTTCACCAAACCCACTGAGGAGGAGGAGGCTGGAACCTTCTCTCTCTTTCAGCCCGTTTGTTTATGGATAAGACGTTACTGAACTTTTCTATATTTTGCCCTTTACACAAAAGGAGGAAGGGGACAACACTAAACGTCTTAAACACAAAAGCAATTCTCAAACCTGATCCCAACTAGGGAAATAGACAGCCAGGGCCTGATAATGACGGCTAGAATGGATGTTTCTCTACGGTCAGGCAGTAAGACTCAACTGGGAGCAAAGCAGGAGACGCTTTCTCCATGGAAAGCGGTACACAAACAAGCAATAATAACAAAGGTCCAGGCTGATAAACATGTTGCCACACGTCTAAGCTGGTAAGTGAACTTTGCAGCATGCCGTATGTTTGCCCTTACACGACAAGAAGCACAATTCTGTCCTTTGTTACTCCATATGGACAATTCATCCTAGATATTATTTCACAATAACTTGTTTAGCTGCTCATAGCCTCCAAGAATCACACAGGCAGTACCAAACACAAGCACACCATACTTTTACGTCTGACTTACTCATATTTTTTTCCTGCATCATCCTCTTTGCACTCCAAAAAGCATAATTCACATACAAAATTGAAAAAAATTAAAGGAGGACACTAAGGAAAAATTGAACAGAGAAATCCAAGTAGTAGTATGCTAAAGATCTACATTTAATAGCAAACTGTGAATATGATAACTTTTATATTGACATCATCCCTGGAAGTATATGCATTTCAACTGCATAGCTTACTTTTGCTTAGATGTTACATAATAAAAAGGAGAACAAATTGGTGGAACAAGTTGGAAGTGGTTGTTGGTGGTAGGAGAATGCATACATTGACTAAACCATCACAAGACCAAATTGCACAGGACAGTATGTAACACATACGGTTGGATAACTCGATGATCTCTAAGGTCCCTTCCAACCCAAACCATTCTGTGATTCTATTATAAAAGGAAACCTTTGGGATTTGAGCCTCAAAGTCTGAGATGAACAGTACAATCACTGGCAAAGCAACAGCTGCATCCAAGGGGAAAGAGGTAGATTACAAAACACTGTAACATCTTAGACAACCACAGCTACTAGAGGCAGAAATATTCAGGCACTGGGTACAGACATGTAGGAAATAAAAATACGACTGCTAGAGATACAGTTAAGCTAGCAGTTTCAAAACTGTCCTTTTAAAGCGTTGCTGTATGTGCAATAAAACCACACCTCGGTATAAATAATTTTGCTCTCTCTCACTCAAAAGCAGGATATTCTTATTGTTAAGAAACTGCATTCAGAGAACATTCCAAGGGGAACATTTACTTCTCCTGTTCAGGACCTGCTTTAAAGACCTTACCTGAAAATGTTTTATTTCTGCGTTTATTTTAACTTTTTCAAAATGATGGCCTATGCTTCTCTTAAAAAACTAGTTTTTAAAAAACACTGGAAGGACACATCCTTTCTATGTGGTATTACTCAATTCTCCTATACTGTTCTTTGAAACCTGCATCTTCTTACGTGTATTATTCTCAAAGAGGATACATGCAATTTTTAGCTATGTAATGCCCTAAAGCTACCTGACAGCACAACAATTTATTTCCAATTTTCCACTTGGGCAGTAACTGAAATAACAGGTGCCTTTATATGGAAACAGGCTGTTCCTGGCCTTTGATCTGGCAAATATTTAAGCCTACACAATTTTTTAATCAAAAAGAAGGTCTACTGCTGAAGAACATTACATATAAATTAACAGACACATGGATTAGAAAATCCAAGAGACATTCTAGATCTCAAGCTAATATAAAAGCAAGTATTTTGCTACTATAGTTACAGAATTTCTCCTGATAAAGGAAGGTTTCATGGAGTGGTGAAGCACCATTTCTACTAAGATTCTGAATTAAGTTCGGGGGTGATTTTGAAAGAATTTAAGAGTAAAAAGGGATCAGGAGTGGGATTCCATGTGTGAGTGAATGCTTCCTTCTACTGTAATGTAACTCAGTGTTTTTAAAGGAAAAGACGCTCACTGATATGAAACCAAATTTTCCTCCCTTAAAGCATATGAATTTTTGCTAATTCAGATGTGTCAAGAATGCATAAATTTAAAAAAAATATATAAAAAAAAAGGACAAAAAGGAGAAGGACTGACCAGCATCTAGCACTTAGAAATGTCCTATCTTTTTGACTTCTTTATTCTTACTTCTGGCCAAAGTTGCAGAACCTGCTAGATCTTGGTAGTTTGAGACAAGTTCTCAGTGAGCAGTGCTCTGAAAATGTGATCTATACAATCCAAAGCTAGCATTGGTTCACTAAAATGACAGCAATTTCACAGTCAATTTTAATTCAGTTTAACAAAATTAAAGGGAAATTATCTGATCTTCATTTTCACTAATTCATACCAGATGCTTACTTATTTTCTGCATTTAACAGTAAATCTAATTTAAATCCAAAGTGGAGTTAACTGATTAGTAATGTACATCTAATGGCTATGATTAGATGCAGTAAGACTCCTGATGTTCCCCCAAATTCTTACCGATTATGAGAAGAATATGCACTGGTGGATTTTTTTTTTTAGCTTCAGAACAGAGCCCAGAGCTTGACTGTTCTATTCTGTAAATTTATCTACTCTGAAAATGTTGTACCCAAATCAAATATTTTAGATATCACAGCAGATAGATGCATACACTTGAATGCCACTAATGCAAATACTAGTCTTCTGCAGACAGAATGAGGACAAGCAATCTGATACGATACTATCTGATACAACCCAGAAAAGCTGGCAGAGACATACTTGTTCAATCCTTATACTGATATGAAATGAAGGAAGTGACAATGTACTAAAGGAACTGCTGCTTCTTACGAACGATCTCCAGTCTAACCCTGAAAACTTGGCATTTTCGTCTTTAAAAGCAACACAAGTTAACCCATGAAAACTACGCTGAAACTTACCTTTCATACATATTTGTCTCCTTAAAGCCTGTAGAAAAAGTGTTTTCCAACATTCATTGTCAATAGTCTCAAACTCCCGCTTTGCTCTCAATGTCATTTAAAAGCAATCTCTAAAACACAGTTCTGAAAACAAACTCCATGTTTTTTGAATCGTCCAGGTAAGATCAGATTTAAACAAGCGGGTTCTGACTCCCTTTCTCTATATCAGACCAATCCTTCCCACAATGCCTGTAGTGGAGTACTTCTTTTTGGCATACACAGACATCCACAACACCCTGAATATACAGCAGACAGACATTAAAGCATTTTAATTGCAAAGTAGTAACTCAGCTGGATTCTGCACTCATCTAATCACCAAAAATCAGAGGCCTTCAAATGCTGACAGCTAAAATTCTCACACACACACCCCCCACTGCCTTCAAGCTCCCAGGCCGTTGGTACATTAAAAGTGAAAAAAGGAATGCATAAGATCTTTATACACAGCTAAACATATGCTGTGTGTTTAATGCTTGTAAGTTTAAACAAATTCAGCTAAAATTTTCAAAAGCAATGAAGTTGTTAATAGCTTAAATTTTAGCCAGTTCATTTCAGGAGGGTCAGAAATACCAAAAGCTCCCTACAATTTTGCCTTCAACTTGAATAAGCTTTGGATCAGACTAAATGCTGACTCTTCTGTTCCAGATGTTATATTGCATTAAGATGCATCTAAAAAGAGATTAAGCATTTTAAAATTACTTTTCCACTTAGATACACATTGAAGTTGCTATTTGACTGTTTTTCCAAGCTGCTTTACAAGGCGGTAAGTGTTTTCCAAACATCTAAAGGCAGTTCTTGTTCTGAAAAACTCATTAGCTGAAGATGACAGCTGAAGCAGGAGGGAAGGACAGGAACAGAAATCCTATCTAACGGCAGCACATGAACAACAGTGAGGACACAGCATGGCCCTTGGGGATGGGTTAAAAAGCTAAAGCCACAGGCGTAAGACATCAAAGAAAGCGGGTAACAGCACTCCCTATGAACTCCTCGGACAGGAGGAGGTGCAAACACACATGGGACACTCAACCGGATTTCATAAAAGTCGCTACAACCAAATGGGTACATTTACACAGCAGTGGGCCAAACTGTGTAAAGATGGTTAAAAAACGATGCAAAAAGGCAAACTGGCAGAGCTTTGAAGAGATCTGAAGATTCTGTCAGGATACTTATATTTTTGAGGATTTAAGATGGAAAAATCAAGTAAGGTATAATCAACTGAAGAATAAAAACACTCCACACAACTACAAACAAGAATAACAATCATCATGATATTCTCTCTCATATGTTCCTCGTCATAACAGTTGTTAATAATTCTCAAAATCCATGGTGTCATTCACTGTATCATTCAAATATGAACACATAATAATTTAACCTTCCACTAGCATTTTAATTGCACCAGTTACAGGTCTGTTAAATATTTTCAAGCACATAATAAATTATGCATCATTCGTTTGCACGAATAATTTTAGATGCATCTAAACGCTTACTAACAGTAAGTATTTCTGAAGGTCATAATCCAAGCTTGTGTGAGAAAGAGAGGTCTGAAAAGCTTAGAATACTGCAAACAATATTAATTAAAAACAGAAACAGGAAACACCTGTCAAGAATATTGTCCCCTTAATCTAAGAAGAAAATCAGCTTTCCAGAGTGTTTATATTTATCAAACTGTTCTCAATCTACCTGAGTTAAGACAAAAAAGCTATTGATCACATAAGCATGTCACACATCAAATACGGCGCAAACTATTAATTACACCAATAAGAAATAGATGGATAATTAGTATCTAAGACCATAAATCACCAGTTTCAGCACTTGTAAATTTCACATCTAATACAGATGTACTTCCTTACAATCACAATTCTACTCTACAAGAATGGATTATAAATATGGCATCTTATTCATTGCAGCTGCTCTTTGTCTCAAACCCACATTTGTGAAAAAAAATTTTCTACTGCACTTTTCCATGCTCAGTCTTTAGAAATGATGTGACTCTGCACAACTAGACTCCCGTCAGGAACAGAACTACTTAAAAGTTATTAGCTTTATTGCTGCATTAGATCAAAGAACTGACACTGTACAGATGTAAGTGATATCTGACAAACAAGAAACATAATTGTGAAGTCAAGTATCACGGCCTAGTTTGACCTTCCCATGAAAAAAGCGCAAAAGGACCCTCACAGCTTTTTCCTTATTAATAAACCAATATTCAACATGGAATTAAACTTTTGAGGTCAATTCCCTTTTTACATACTTATAGAATTGCAGTCAATCAATTTCTGAAAACTGGAGGCAGAAAGGTATTCACAAAGGTTAACTTCTCATCTGAGGTTAGTTTTCCTACATAATATAGGCAGAGGCTCCTTCAAAAGTGAGTAAGAGCATCTATATTCAGCTACTGATCTAGATCATCAACTGGAAGAACCTCTGCAAACAGAGGAAATATACGGAAATTAGCCTGTCCTAATTTAATTTAGATCGTGAATATCTTTCTTACCTTCACCCCCCAACCCCCCCCCCCGAGTCCCTTTGTCTTTAGAGGGTAATGAAGGACAGAAATCAAAAGAAGTTTTGTGGGTTTTTTGAAAATAATCCTTTAAGTTAAAAAAATATATTGATCATTACTATTGGCATATTTAACTACACTACTAGTACAGAATTTCTTTTAGAAAGAAAAACACCAAATCTGCCCAATGGGTCAAATCTTGCAGTCCTTTTTTCAAATGCTATGCTTATCCTCCTTCTTTTGGACTCAAAAGCTTTACCTAGGTAATCGCAGCAAGTTTACATTCTTTAAAACGTATACATACATTCTCCCCCATGTAGATACAAACAATATCAAATAGCAAAATCGGTAGAGACATTCTATTTGATAGATCTCCCTAGATTAGATAGATTGTACTGATTAATAGCTCCACATTAATTATCAAAGGTTATGTTCTCTCAACAGCCAAGTGAAAAAACACAGTATGACTCTGGTTAAATTGGCTGACATTTAAGCCAACAAAACGAATGAGCTGACTGGCAAAGGTTCTTGCATTTGCTGTCAGACCCATAAACTGAAAGTCTTTTTTCTCTTGGTGGGGAAGGGAAAAATCAGAGGGGCTACATGGATGTAGCATATATACTACCAATGAGCCATGGAACTTTCCATCTCAAAATACATAATGAGCCCTGGAAACCAAAAGCAATGTCTGCAATTTTACTAGCTTTGATTAATAAGCATAAAGACTTAACAGCTTTCAGGGGAAAAAAAAAAAATCTTAAAAAAACCCCCACAAGTTGTGCGCACAGAGCTTGCTGCTCCCTAATACTGAGATTATTTTAGTGACAGTTTTACAACGTTGCAGTCATCACTTCTGGGACAATCTTCCAGAGTCTTGCAAATTAGCCAGTCTTTGGAAGAAAACTGAGTGGAAGACCCCTTCTCGGCTGCAGACAACAATGTTAGCTCTAAGGCTGAAAAGCATCTGCAACCTTTTGAAAGCCTGAGCTATTTTGTCAATAAAAGGAATGGACTTTCAAAAACTAAGGGCTCGCTTTTTTTTAACCCGCCATGATTCAGGCACCAAATCGGAGTCTGAGACTCTCATACTGAAGAACTTTCTCTCAACCTTCAGTAGCTCCCAGCCCAGCACCATCTCTGCTGTAAGCACCTGAACTTCCAGGACCAAAGACTTCAATATTTGCTTCTTGTTGTGCTCACAAAAAAGTTACATTTGCAACCCAAGACCTAAGGCAATGAAGAGCTTTAAACTTATTTAGATATTCTCGAATTGAGAGTACCAAGAGATGCAACAAATACACCACAGCAATATAAATGAAGATAAAAACTAATGAGCTCCCGATTTGGATAAACGAAGAACAGTGGTTCAATTTTCTTAACAAAATAAAAAAAGTCTGGCCTTTTTCTCTTAAAACAGAAATTAATTACACTGGGGAAGCTGTTGAGGAAACCTTATCACGGCCTGCCTGGAAATTAACCACTGAGAACTATAACAGAGCTCATCTCGGGAAAAAAGCTTTGCAATTACTAAAACTGGAGACAGAATGAAGACCATCATAAAAAAAAATAATTTTCTATCATTATTGGTATAATTGCTGTAAATTTACAGCTCACAATTTTTCCTCCAAATGTCAAATTTTTGGGTTCATTACTTGTTGAACATATTCTGAATAGTATGAAAAATCCACAACCCACCAAACAACCCAGAGCGAAAGGCCTTACGTTCAAACCTACAAGGCAAAAGTAAAACCAAACCCTTTCATAATTGTTGTATCTATACGTCTCTGAGTAATATCAAAGAGTCAGGAATGGCTTAAAAACAGGCAGCTTTGGACACATTGCTCTTACACTTCTATGCACATGCAGAAGACAACTACAAAAAAAAGCAAGAGAAATAAAGCTGTTTCAAAGTAATTGAGGGTTTTGTGGGTTTTTTTGGAAGAAAGTACAATATAGCAACACAGGAAAAATTTTCAACTAGTGAATAAGAGACACTACGAGCAGCATGAAACAGACCATGTTCTACAGTACTGACAATGTACATGTATATTTTTCCCCCAAATAACAGGTCACATTTAAAATCTGATACACTGAAGGCATTATATTGAGAAGTAAAACAAGACATTAAGAAAAAAATGGTATGATAAACCAGACTTTTTGGAAACATGTAATGCCTAAGATTTATCAGTCTCTTCTGCATTCTGTATTTTTCTAGAGATTTCTGACGACAATAAGCTGTAGTACAAATAGTATTTCTGAAACAATAGAGATACGGAATACTGTGGCTACAACTAAGAAAGTAACTACTGACAGAAACAACAGCGTAAACAAGTTTCTCATAGGCTGAGTATGTGTAGAACCTCCACTGAGATATTTTGAAGGTAATTCCAAAGCAGCAGTAAATAAATTCATTCTTGCAATAAACAATTTTTGAACTATGAGTTTGGTGGGTTCTTTTTGAACCTTTTTGGGTTCAAAAATTTGTCTGAATCACTGAATGTCTTTTACCTAAAGTTATATATTGCTCTGATTTGGCATTTTTTAAAGACTCACTGTCTTTTCTTCCCTTCTTGAATTCTGAAATTAGTACAACTTCAGAGATTCCTCACTAACAGATCTTGGAACAATAAGTCAATTATAAATTTTTCTGCTGTATTAATTTTTACATAGCAGTCAAGATGTCCCAGCATGGGACCAATTTGTTCTGTTACAACATTCAGACAAATGTTGCTACATCTGCCTGAAGTGTTCATGCTGCCATTTAATGGTCAACTGGATATGCACACATGGATCGTTTCACTATCCAGTGCCAAGGATACTAAACACATCACACAGACACTATTCCTAATGCAAATTATTATCTAGCTGACAACCTAGGAAAGAATGAAGAGTTTTGACATACGTTTGCCAAGCGGCTGCGCAAATAGTTACGTTGGCAACAAAAAGGTGGTGGCAATATGCCCTACAAGGCAGAGAAGAAAGCATGAGCCTGCTTAAGCTAATTTAATACCTCCAGAGAAGTAGAGCACTGATCACTAGTGCACATCAAATGCAAGGTAAAACTGTCCTCACTGGGAACAGTGTGATATAACTGTTGTGTACCAGAAAAGTAGCCTGAAAAACTGCAGAGTTTTGCCTTAATTTTATTTAGCCTAGCTGAACAAAAACTGAGATCTGAAATAAATGCAAACTGTGAACAAAATAAAGGACAACAACAAATGCTGTTAAGGAAAGATGACATGAGCAAACAAGAACAAATGGATATGAAATAAAGTAAGAGCATTCAGTACAGGTGCCTTCATCCTCTGCAACAGGTTCAGGCCATTATGATTCCCACCGCACAATAACCACATGCAGATTGTTCTTTTGCTGTCTCTATACTTCTCCTGCAGCAACATCCCACTCCTAAATTAAGTTGTCCTGCCAAGCCTCATAAAAGGTATTTTTCATGGTACTTTCAAGGAGCAGGCAGAAAAAAAAAAAGCACATCTTCATTTAAACATACAAAATAAGGCAACTGCCATGCATCAAGCTGTCACAACTGTCACTGTTGGCTCAAAAACAAGAACCCTACATGGAGACTAACAGATTTGGAGACTGAAGATCTTTCTGTTTCACTCGATGCTCCTTTTCTCTGCCTGTGCAGATAATTCGTCCCTGTCTTTTACCCACAATCTTACTTATTGCTCTTCTTCCAGGTAACCAAGACTGTCCAGACAAGGGTTCCCAAATTCTGAATCTAAGCAGAACAACTAAATTACAAATATGTAATTTGTGTGATTTCGGTTAGCCAGTTTGAGAGGTCACTCCCCTCCCAGACTGAGCAAACAGTCTAGCACATCAAAGGACACTACTCAAATTTTAGACTACCTTCTCTTAGTATAACCAATTCTCTACCTGAAGGTATCCAAGCTTTCTGGACCTTGAACAGAAACCAGTGGAAGATTAAGGAACAACAACAACAAAAAGCTATACCGAATTGAGACAGTGACAAGACGTCAGCTAGACTCAGTGGAGACAAATGCCAACCAGTAAAAGTGGAAAAATATTTACCTGTAAGTAACTGACAGATCAATAAGACAGCTTTAGTATATAGGAAACCTGGGAAAGTAGCAAGTATTAATATCAGTCAATAACATTAAACAGGACATGAATAATTAGCAAACAAAACCTGACAGACAAGTAGACTCCAGATATATTTTTACCATAATTTAAAAAGGTAAAATAACTGTGACTAATACCAGGCAAGCAACACTGATACTGTCAACAAAAGCAGGCACAGACACACAGCAAAGCAGAACTTCTCAAGGACCCTGCAAGCTACAGCTTACAGGCAGAGTAAGGATAGCTGGATATTTTATTGCGAAATCTCTGTAAAGATCACACAATATGTACAGAGCACTGCTCCCAAATACTTATTTTTGCTGGGAAGACCTATTTGCTCTCTTTTGTTTCTCTGGCAGAAGAAAGAAGTGAAATTTTATGTTTGTCCTCAAAATAATTTCTTCTGCTGTTAGAGCCTAACACTTCTGGAGTCTTGTCCTGCCAAGGACTAACAGTGGGCCAATCCCTTCCACAGGAAACTAATTCCCATTCTGGATCTTAATCGTGTTGCAGAGGCTGATATTGCTGCTGCTGCTGCTGTCAGTGACCTGGATAAAGCTGCCAAACTGTAAGATTTGTCTCACAAACAGAAAATGTTTTATGAAAAAGTAAATTTAAGTCATTGCCTCTACAGAGGCTCAACGTTCCCTAAAGAATCTTCCTTCAGCAACACTTAATATCATAGTCTAATACAGATCTGTATTGAAAATAAGCTTCTCACTTCGAGAAGTACTGAAGCAGTTTTGCTGTAGAACAAACAAACAAAAAATAGCCCTAACTGTGATTATAATGTCACCAGATGAGATAACCCTCAAAATAGTCCAGTATAGTCAGAATCATAGAATAGTTTGGGTTGGAAGGGACCTTTAAAGGTCATCTGGTCCAATCTCCCCTGCAGTGAGCAGGGACATCTTGCTAAGAGCCCAATCCAACCTGACCTGGAATGGGGCATCTACCACCTCTCTGGGCAACCTGTTCCAGTGTTTCACCACTCTCACTGTAAAAAATTTCTTCCTTCTATCTAGTCTGAATCTACCTTCTTTTAGTTTCAAACCATTACCCCTTGTTCTATCACTACAGGCTGAACTGAGTTGCTCAAAGATATGTGGGACCCCTGTTTCTCTATGGTGAAAGAGCTGTGCAAGCTCCTCTAATTCCTTCCTCACTCCCCCATTACATTCTTTAAGTAACTTGGTTTCCATTTTTTTCTTTCTAGAATCTATGTGCTGGGATGAAGATACACTTACTTAGAAAACTCAGGTTAAAGCAGCATTAACATTCAAAATTAGTATGCAAAGTGTAAGCGTAACAGATGTTATCTCAGTAATTAAATTGGGTATTATTTATTTATTTATTTTTATTGCTAGCTATTTGGATCTTTGCTTCTTAACCTCCTTTGGAAAATCCTACTCTAGTATGCGGTCTTTCAATCTTTGAGATACGAAGTCCAACTGATGTTATCTATCATCTCAAAGAGTAAAAAACTGCATTTTGACTGATATAACACAAGGCTTATTTCTTTACAATTTTAGAATGTGCCATTCTTTTACCAAACTACTGTTTCTCTGCCAAGTACTCGAGCTGTTCTTGCCTTGGAAAACAGTATCCTTTTGTGAAAATATTCTTTAAAATAAATTTATCTGCATTCTAAGGGAAGTTTCTATCTGTTTTCCCATCCAAGTATGCTTCTTTTCAACATACTCAGATACACTGAAGAGTAACAAGAAGAATCCTCCCACTGCAGTTTATTTCCTTTTGATAACTAGGATAATGCTATAATGCTATGGTAACCATAGACTGTAAGATTCCTTGCCAAAGAAGAACTATAGGTTGACACTCTCCTCTTTCCTTTACCTGGTCAGGCATGTATAAACTTGCCTTCTGCATAATAAAGAACCACTGTTGTTTTTTTTTAAACTTCCTTCTTTCCTCTGCTGCAGTCAAAAACTCCTTCGCTTGGAACTTCCTCAGGATCACCTTAAGTTATTTTCTCTGCTGCACACAAAAACACAAGTGAGCCAATTTCAACAGCTCTAAGGAGGTACAGATACTATAGTCAGTTCTGTTCATTCTTAAGACCATCCCAACAACCATACTTTCCACCTCTGTGAACGCGTTCATATTGGAGAGGCTCCAAAAAAAAAAAAGGAGATGAAGAGCTCAGGACATCAACTGGATTATGAAAACCTAGAAGTAGAGAATAGAATCCACCACAGAACTAAAATTATGCCATAATATAGTAAGATGATGAATGTTTACAAAATTGTTTCAGAAATCAAGATAGCTTTTTAGCTATCTCTGCTGTTGGAAGCAGATTCCAAAATGTAGCTATCAACCACAAAGAAAGAAAAAACAGACACAAATTGTTATGTGATTATGAAATATTTCCCTTCTGAATTCATTAACTTTATTGAGAAAAGAGCTGTAGGAGAAACTTGACGATGGCAGCAAATGTGGTAGGGATGAAGCGCCTTCTGTCTGACTAAAATTGCAGTAGAAGCACATTCACTTTCGCTTTACACAAAGCATAAAACATACTCAAGTTAATGAAAGCAAAGGTGGTTTCCAAGAACCAAGACTGAATTTGCTAAATTAAAGAGGGGTTGCTAAAAAAACCCGTTTCAATTTTGAGAGAAGTAACAAGTTAAAATATCTATCACCTTGGTATATTGTTGAAACCAAACAGACATACAAAAGAAACCGATAGCAAAATCTCATACAGAAATCTTTGACGGTGGCAAGCAACCAAGTAAACATACAAGAGCTGCACAGGTCATAAAGATCAAAACACAACCCTAACCTCATTTTTATGATTACCGTTTAACAGCTCAACCTGTACTTTGCTGTCCACATTATAATTTATATAAAAGCAACTTCAATTGTCTATCTTATCAGTCTTCAATTACATTAAAGCATATAAGCTACTGAAGAGAAATGATGGTCTATAACCATGCAGTCCCAGAGAAAAAAAAAGTATCAGTTATTTTCATTGCTAGTGTTCTACCAATATTTAAATTTCTACTAAAAAAGACTGTTAGCAAATTACATGTCAGAAGTAGTAAATACAAGCTTGTTCTTGTTAGGGAAGTTATTCTGTAACCTACAATTTAAAAAGGTGCAACCAAAAAATTTTTAAGGCTAAAAATACATTGATGATTCCATGATAAAGAAACTAGAGCCACTGGAGAACAAAGCCTGAGCAAGGAATTGCAATGGGGAATTAATGACAGACAGAAACCATGAAATCTAAGAGAGGAGAAACTGAAAAAGGAGACTCACAACATACTGAAAAGAAGAGAAGTGAGAGAAAGGGCTGGGGCGTGCTGTATGCAACAAGTTCTCCCACCAATAAAAAAGGGAAAATGACGACAAGAGACTAAACCTACATCACAAGAGAGTAAACTGGGTACTAGGCTGCCTAACTACTAGATCAAAACTCCATACATTCACACAATGCAAAGCACCAGAGCTCTCCAGCTTCTCTGTACAGATCTGTTCAAAACACTTTGTAAGTGTAATTCCGTTCCAAACCTACACTGAACAGAGGATCAGTTGTCCTGCCACAGCCACCACAAAGCTGAAAAGCAGCATTGTTGTATGTTCTGGTCAAGTCAACAGAAGTGTTATTATTTGCTTACACTTGATCTGGATCAAGTTTTGTACTGATGGGTGATCCCGCTGTGCGAGTAATGAACAAATCTGCTCTTGCTAGAGGTGAAGCTGTGATCTGAGGTACAAGAGCCTACATAAAACTAGTGGTACAGGCATCTTTCCAGAGCAAAAGAGCAACCTAAAAAGCCTACAGCCTCCCAAACAATCTTATTCCAGGCATCAAAGAAACAAGTGTTTTCAAGAAGTCCAATTACGGGTTAATATGTTTACTTTGTATTTTGTTTAAAGAAATCTTTTCCACCATTACTTCATTAATTCTTTATTGTTTTAATTTCTACCATTGACCTAATTACTCTCTCACTGAAAACATTAAAACTCCCACCAACTTCCAGGAAGAACCATTAGGCCAAAGTAGGACACCTCAGAGACTAAAAGGCTTGCTTTAAATTTCATTTGTGAACGGAAGTTTTCCAAAGCTTACATCAGCTCAGGAAAGTTGACAGTAAAATATGAAATTTTCTATTTTCTAAACCTTCACTTTGCCAGTTCTAAAGCATTTTCAGGAAAGAAAAGTTTAAGAACCACACCTATTATTCCACAAGACCATCTTGAAACTAAGGTCTGTATTCATAGGAGCAAGAATTGAGGCATTCAGTCAAGATACCATTCTCCTCTTCACTCAATGCCATGATTATTACTTTTTACTTAGCAAAATTAACGAGATATCTCTAAAAGTGTCTAGTCTTAAGGGGTTGTTCCTTCAGAAATGACTCCTAAGAAGGACATACAAGAGTAAAAGACAAAATTTGGGCTAGTCTGTAGTTGTGAAGTCTTCTTACAAAAATAATGCAAGGAAGGTTGAAAATTTATCATCACTTTTGCTCTATCACAAATTACACTAATGATTCGCAACACCCCGTTAGTGAACCCTTAAGAGCCTATGGCAGGTTTTAATCTTTAAATGGAATGAGACCCAAAATCTCCAGCGCTTCAGAGATCTCTCGTTTCCTTTACTGCACACAGGAAGCTTTAAGACAATGTAGTGTGACCATCTGAAAATCATTTGAACATTCAGTCAAAGGAATGATTCCTACTGATACCACGGGAATTGATCTAATTCCTCAGACACATAAATACACTATGCAAGCTCTGTTTTGTTACTCTCTTCACTGATCCCATCCTCAAAGAAGGTGGAAAGACCAAAAGTATGATGAAACCAGAAGCCAGGCCATGAGAAACTAAACTAAAGAATAAAGTCTAAGAACAGATTTCTCAGAAGTCCTCAATACCCAAAAAAGAAATCTTGTTTTATTCAGAAATAATATAATATTCAAAATAGCTCTTTAACAAAATTAATTGTAACTCATCCCCTGCAGGTAAACCAACAACAATTGCTTTTCAGAAACAGCAGAAGACACATGCCGTGATTTATATCAGGATGCTAGCATAAAAACAAATGACAACTCTTACACTGAATAAGAAACAGAGCAACACACAAACGTACTTACAGTCTAGCTAACCTTTTTGATGTGTGCTGCAAAAAAAATGTACCATTTTTATTAAATCAGATGTATCTTAAAGCAAAGGTAAGGCACTTAAATTTATGAACTAAGGGTTAATATCATGTATTCTGCTCTTAAACAGCTTGCTCTGAAAAAAAAATTGAATTGTTCTAGTGTATGTTTTTAAAAGTCTATTTCCTTGCCCATAAAATTATGGCAGTCCTTTGAAATATGAAGTAGATCACTAGCCAGCCATTACTCTGCCATCTGCGTTCAGCCCCTTAGCCTACATGGCCAATTTAAATTTCATGCAGCTGAAACTATTCAAGTAAAAATACTGAAGTGTGCTATTATTTCTAATTATCTTGTACTCTGCATAGCAGTTTCTTAAATTTGAAATAGCTTAAAAAAAAAAGGAAAGTTGAGATAAATATGTGACTCAGCCAATTTGACAGGAAGGTTTGATATTTTACATAATTTAGAGTTGTCACAATGCATATTCATAACCGGTTTTGAAGCAATTACAACTAAAATTTCCAATACAATAAAGCAATAACCTGCAACTTTTTTTTAAGTCCTTAAAATAATAGAAATACACTAACAGCTGTATAATAAGAGGGTCCTTAACCCTAAGAATTAATGACAGAATTCACTTCTTGGAAGGAAGATTTTTCTTTACTATGAAAAGGCTACAGGCTACAGTTAAAAGCTATATGGAAATCAGTGTTGATTTTTCTGTTTGTTTTCTCAATGCTTAACAGTTTTTTTTAACTATTTCAGCTTCAGTGAACAGCAAGAGATGAAACAAGACCTCTTGGGACTAAGTGTATTGTTACATAACAATAAGTGTATTGTTATTAAGGTACAGTTATTCAAAACATTTGCTGTGTTTGACTATACGTAAGAGCAGGCATGGCTAAACAATAGATATCTAACAGAATGGAAAAAAAAATATAGCGATACAGACACTTCCATTAACCAGATACTTGATGCTCTCATCCCTGAAGGCGTATAGTCTCACCATTTTGCCCCAAATGGATAAAATTAACAAGAAAAAAAATTAACATGAACATGAAAAAAATCGTAACTTCTTTCACTGCATTTGCATGGCTACTGTTGAAAAGTACATAATCAAAACCAGTACTTCTGGAAAGAAAATAATGCAAACAATATACCTATATATTAATCTTCAAAGAAGGATTTGCTCTGGACAAACGGACGTAGCAATCTTCAGTTCTCTGTAGGGATCATTTAAGTTGTGCAGTAGACTAATTTGGATTCAAGGCTGGGATGAAAAATTGAAACACCAAACATGTTCAGAATAGTTAAGCATCAAAATCAAGCAAGGAATGGTATAAAGTGGTCAGTAAGTCAATACTAGAGAAACATACTCATTTTTCATGACAATTTTTTATGACAGTTTACCTTGTTACAAATTCAACTAAAATCCTGACATCAAAGCATAACATATGAACGTGGTTTTAGAATCTATTTTTCCATATTTTTCCCCATTATCTAATCTATTACATAGGATAAAATAATCATAGTATAATCAAATATTAAAGCCATATTTAGGAGTTCACATCTTGCTATTCTAACAATGGAAGGAAGTAAATGCATTTTACAGTTGCTTCTGGCCTGATCCAGATTCCATTATGATGGTCACCGCTCAGAAAAGCATTTTCAGAATGTTGAGTATGCCTTAGAGGTAGCAGCATTTTTTTGATGTGTTTATCTCTCTCCGTGTTTTTTTTTTTTTTTAATAAAAGCATTAAAAAAGGAAAATGTGAAAGCTCTTGCAAACTGCAGGCAAGTTGAATCTGGCTCTGAAGTAAAAACAACAAAAAACCCCAGTAAATAACCCAAACAAAATAAGAAAAAGCACTGACAATGGATTTAGTCCCCCAACCCTCCACAATCTCTACAGAATCCAAAGTCTCAAGATAATACCATCTTGTTTAACTGCATGTGTTTACAAGACCATATGAGAGTGCCTTTACAAAATCCACACCACTAAGCCAACATAGCTTAAAAATATTCTCCTTATATAAGTGTACTTTAATATGCATTTCTACTTTTCAGTTTACTCTTCCTTCTGTGTCACACTCCTGATTGCACTAAATAAAAAGACTTAAGTTCTCTTGCAAGATAGTTTTTCTGCATGTGAAGAATAAGCCAAAGAAGCAGAGCTACAATTAAAATTTGAAATCTAAAGAACAAAATCATAATTTGTGACAGGCTTCTACTGAAAGCATCAGAAATGACCTATTACAAGGCTGAAATTGTGATATTTCTATTACTGTTTTTTCCTCTTCTAGCACTGATTTTAAAAATTTCCACATTCAAGCCAGGCTCAAGCTTGTTTAAACAACAGTTATAATTTTTATTAGAAGTTACAATACCCAACCTTGTAAATTTACGACGATTGCCAAAGAACTTAAAGAATTTTACAGATCTGTATGTTACGTTAAGAGATGCTGAGTGAACTGTGTAGGAAATCCTACCCTTTTCACGATACGTAAAAAATCACATCATTTTTCTGAAGCTCCCAAACTTAAGTCAATTACGTTATCTTGAAGAAAAGCTGAAGAAATGAACAGGGATCATAGGAAAGATATACACAATCAAGTCCTCTGAAAAATAAAGATCACATTTGCTCTAACTTTTCTGGCTAAACTCTGTAATTTGCACATCAACTGCAATCTGAAACACTGTATCAATTTCTCTATCAACCATAAAAATATTTACCCCAAGTACTGATCAAGAGTCAATACTCATCTATCATATAGTCTGCAGAATCAATACAAATGTATCAATGTTATATACCTTTACCTTAAAAATCTTAGGAGTCATCTGACTCTAAACAAATAAAATTCATACTCTTCACACTTAAAAATACGTGACTTTTCTTGCCTATTTTGGTAAGTATTATTTGTCTTTCCCACATGAACTTGTATCTCAATCTTGCCATTACAATGACAATATGAAAGTCAATTAATGCTAACAGTCATTATGCTTGTGGACACCTTTTGTCTAGGGAACAGGCAAAATAATCAAGCTATTAAAGAAAGAAAGAAGAAAAAACGGACTTCCTGAAAACCAATTACCTGACTTTCCAGATGCAGGGAAAAAAAGAAGGCTTGGTCTAAAAGCAAGAAGCTGCAAGCAATTTTCTATTTCAGTAGAATGAAGTGTCAGTAATGCCACACAACCTGTTTTATAACATAACTCTTACTCATGATTCAAACAGAGATCGTGACCACTTAAGCTCATACACTTCTCTGAACACATAAGGAAGTCATAAGCTGTCTGCCTGCACAAGAAAGAAAAATTGCTAGCGTGGCAACAGCACAGGGAAAGGAATATTACAAGGACTGTCAAATATTGTTTCCCATAAAACATTTTGTTATTGCATATTTCAGTACTGACTATGGAATACTTTTACTTTAGTTTTGAAAACTCGTAACATGACAACAGGTGATGACAATCCAACAAAACACACCGTTTCCAAACAAGCTCCTGCTTTGCACAGGCTCAGCAAACATCTCAACTTCAGCACAACATGGATTATTTTTATTCTGTGTATTTAGATACTATTTTCAAATTGTACAGCAAATTCTTGAGGCAAGGGGGAAATAAACATTCACTGAACACCTGCAATCACAGACAAAGAAACAGTTTAGTTGTTGAAAAAACATTTACTCCAGTCACTGAACTTTGTAGTTAAATGTAATGTGGAAAAGTGAAAGGGAAAGGTTTCTAATGTGCAGGGAATAAAAAACTTCAATCCATGGAGGGAGGTGACTGGAAGACTTCATAGAAAGCTTTATAACATTTTTCGCAACTAATTCCAACAAAACTGCTGCTGTTGGTAGCCACGTGCAAACCAGCTACTTTATAGCCAGCTCGGGTATCGCCGCTGCTGTGACTGCAGTGCAGACAGAGGCCCAGATAATGAAAAAGGTACGCAAGCCACCACATTACAGTTGGGACAAACTATTTCCTCGCATGGTTTTGTTTGAAGTGTTACTACCTATACTGTCCTCGCAACATGGCGAAGCACAGAGAGGATTATAAGCTTTCACAGTTTAAGTTTTCACAAAGTTTTAGCAGTGCCTTGACCTCTTGCTGTGAAGCAACCAGAGTATCAAGCGCTTCTGCTTCTGAATTGCAGGTAGCTTTCCACTTAGAAATGCTGTAGTCAAATGTGTAACATCAATACACACCATCCAGTACCAAGTACAAGGAGATGACCTATGTGGAAATATTCTCTGCCTAGCAACATCGGTGTTGTCTGCCCCCCTAAAGATACCACTATCAAAAAAAGAATGATTTTTTTCACCTAAAATCTAAAGAAAGAATTGCTGTCTTACAGAATTTGAGATTCATCTGGCCTATTTCTTCTCAAATTTCTTTTAATTTTAGCCTCTATCACTATCCAATTTTCTTCTTTTTTTTTCTCCTGGGTGTAGGAGGAAATCCTACCCCCCACTGACAAAAGAGAGGGTAGGAGGTAGCAATTACTAATGAACTATCAAGACAAGCTCGTCATTATAAAGCAAGAATTTAAGAGAATCTGAGTAAGAAGAGAAATACCTGCACTTTCCTTCAGTGGCAATAAGGATGAAAATACATTTTGGACTCCCCAAGAGCTCTAACTACATTTCCAGAATGATGCTTCTGGCGCCACGTATCTCACATGCTGGAAATCTGGGTAAGAAAGCATAAATTCTTGTACGTGTATTCAGAGCATGTTTTCCAGACTCATACCAATTAGTTCCTTCCCTTCTGTTTCCTATCACTTGAACAAAAACATTGGGAAACATCCAAATAATGACATTTTGACAGCAAAAAGGAAAGGCGTTCAAACATTACCGAGGCAAACCCGAAAGAAACCAAGCACAGAGGTACCACTTGTCCCAACGCCTAATTCCCCATGACGTGCTTCCAGGATCTCTAACCAGCTCCTTAACAAAGATCATACGCTTCCCATATGCAACGTAAATTCTGTAGGTACAGATCAACTACCTTCCCAAGAATCAGTCTGTCCCTGGAATAAGCTTGAAGAACTTTACAAAGTGTTAAAGACCAGAAAAAAAAAAATACCAGAAAAACTGAACATGCAAACATAACTATATGCAGCTTGCATGCCTACATACATACAGGATCTTAGCCTCATGTAGAGAACAGGACTCATGTTGATACATTTATACTTCACCTGATTAAGTCATGCATGAAAAGCATCTTCTCCCTTCAACAGGGAATAAATGAATATATTTGCACAGTTAACTTCTGAGCTGTAGTAACCAACCATACAACTACCTGCCAACCTGCTAGAAAAAGCTCTAAATATCTAATTTGAAAGATTTTAAAGTTAGCATGAAATTTACTACTTGTCCCGTATCAGACATCAGAGGGAACAAAACATGGAGTTGACGTGCTGAATGGCAGACTCGCACACGGTTGGGATGCCTTAGGGATGACACTGTTCTAAGCGAGCTGTCCTTTTTCCCATGTCCATCTTCAACACCTCTTGCTCATTGTAACAAGACTCCACAATAAAAATCTCTATCATCCCATTAAAGAATCTCTTATCGACAGGGTTAATACAATTAACATTGATTTGTTTTTCAAGTATATATTTATCATTAAATTTGCATGCTAAACATTCTAATCTGATTTACGAAGCAAAGAAAGGTTGAGACCCACGCTTTTTAAGCACATTCTTGCAACACAATCTCTGCATGTTGCACAAATCTACTACAACAGTTACATAAACCAGGTATCCTGTTTCTTTCCAGACTAGGTTAGCTCTTGCTCACCATTCAAACACGACAGCGTAAGAGACAAGTAAGAAAGCCAACCAGAATTGATTAGAATTTTCAATATAAAGAAAATAAACCTTTTCAAAGGCTTATGTGTGATGTAAAATATCAAAATGTAGTACATCAGACTAAACTCTTCTATTTGGTAGAAGGAACACAGCTTTAGGGAGAAAAACCAAATTGGAATCTAAAGACTAAAACTAAACTACATACATGTGGGTATCCCAATGCAGCTGGTACAAGCACAGGCCAAGTATGCTTTTTAAGCATTATTTCTGAACCCTTGAAATATACTCTATATCTTGTATCATCTCTTCAAAATACACATTATATTTTCTTCACAGTAACACAAAGCAAACTGAACATCAAAAAAACAAAAGGGCAGGTGAAGAATCAAAGGACAGATACTGACTTTCATACTAGCAAGAAGCTTTGCTAAACTTCCCATTCCCAGGCGCAGCAAAACCACATCCATTTTAATTACGACGCTGAACCCTTCATACTCAAACACTCAGTCTTCACAATAAAATAAAAGCCAGATTAAGAATCAAAGTCTTTCTACTATTATCAAAACAGTATTATTCTATGTACTTCTATCTACTGCTCAACAAACTTCTGGAACATAATTTCTACTGCAGTTCATGTTTTGCAAATCACCAGCAAAAATTCTTATTGAATGTGTTTCACTAAGCTCAATCAGCTCAAAAAGCTTGTTTTTGTTATTACTTATGTGATTGACATCATTTGTTTCACAATTTATTATGATACTTGAGAAATTGTTCAAAATGTTTTCATTACCTATTATCTTAACTGACATTTAGTAAAACACGATGAGGACATGAGGGGTAAGTGTAGAATAAATGTTTCTTACTAATTAGCCTTGTAACAAACAGGATTTCTGTGATCATTTAATTTATGACCAGTGTCAAAGTATCCTCTGTGAGAATTACCTAATTTAGTCACCAAGTCAACTGAAAGACGCAGCCATTTCCCTTCATTATGTAAACACTACCCATACCTTGCAGAGCATCTTGGAGGACAAATTAAAAACATGCAATTTTGTGGAACCTACGTGTTTGACAAACAGCAGTTCAACACATTAACGTTTAGGTCAACGAGCATATACAGCAGATAGCTTCACAACAAATAACTGATGTAAGAGAAAGAGATGACTAATCATGAATTCCTCTAAATGGCATTAAATTAAGCTACCACCAAAGAGAAAAACACTACGTTATCTACCACCCTGTTTGCAGTCCTATTGTGGGAACCCTCCTTTGGTGAAGTCTGGAGAGCAGGAAAGCTCTCCTGGAGCACCAGATTTCCACTCCAGCCTCATGACCACCACATTGCATGGAAAACACAGTGTGTGGACAAGGATAAAGCAGGTGGAGTTAGTGTTACACATGGCCAATTGGTTTACTCTTTCAAAAGTCCACGGTTATTTTCAACCTTGTGTACAGTGCAACAGGGGAAAAAAAGAATTCACTCAAATTGGTTCAGCTTTAGACAGCCTGGTACTGAACACACACAAATCTATCCTGACATATATAAGACATTTACCAGTGCCACCAGAGATGGCTTACAATCAGTTTTTCTGCTGAATTTGTAAAATAGCAAGGGATAATGCCAGGCACAAATCTTCAGTTCAAGAACCCTTTTTAGAGCATCAAAGTTTTTGTTTGTGCCTCACATTACAACTTCATGAGCTAAAAGTAAATGTCAGAATAACACACAGATTTACTAGCTTTTATATGGACAGAGTTAACAAAGGAAATACCTTAGACAAACAGGTGAAAAATTCCCCCTGCAAATGAACGTTCATTCCTCTATAGTTCACAATATACTCAATGTCTTCCCTAGAGACAGAAACCTTTGTCTTGGCACCAAAATTAAGTTTTATTACAGTTTAAGTCTGCTGACTAGGAAGACCAAATGCCCAAGTTAGGGAGAATGCAGAGAGGAATGGGAACACAAATACTGCTTTTAGAAAGAAGAGGACTGAATGCAGCAACTTAAGATGCTTTTCTGAGCTTTGAGGCAGCAGGCTAGTTTTATCATTAAAGAATACACCTGCTAGACCTACCAGAAGGGGAGGGATGGTGGCCACGTCACTCTCCCTGGCACAGCCAGGCTACAAAGAGTCCGGTCCCCACCATGTCCTGACCCATATCAGTCTTACACCCCCTGAGACAGGAATGCTACTCCCAGCTCCCTGTACTCCTAGAGAGGCACAACCCTTTGTAAAAAAGCCTCAAACTTTATTTTTAATTCAAATCATTTATGTTGATCTGGTTGTATAAATAAAAACACCTTGAAGCTATTGCTATTCTCGTTAAAGGATCCTAAATTATACTGCATCATTTTGATAAACAGCATATCACATGCTACAGATCAGGTTAATTTTAGCATTGTATACCATTTTAATAAAAAGAAAGTTCACTTCCCCCATTAAGATAAAGAATTAACTTTGAATAATTACAAAGAACAGTTAAAAAGACACTTTCTCTTTTAACCCTACTAAATGATTAATACTGCTGTTTTGAGACAGGATGTCTAAATTTAAGAGTTCCACTATCAAAAAATAACAGCATTTTAAAATAATTTAGTGCTTGTATTAAAATTCTACTTTACCATGACAGAGACTTGAATATTCTTTATTCACACAGTGGATTATTTCAAAAAGCGGTCCATGTACGGCCCATGCAGTCAAGAATGTAAACACATAGATATTGCTGATGACAGCATTTAGGTCTTAAGAGAGTTCATTTACCCTCTCAAGTGCTGCTAGACAGTTCTGTGTAATGAGCAGTGAAAATACTGAATAAAGTATTTATGATTTACACAGTATAAATCATATTCTGATATGCCAGACATGCATTTATAACATGCCCAACGTACATTAACTACTCATGAAGTGTGCAACAAAGGTAACTGCAGAAATTGCTTACAGAACATGCTCTTGCATGTGTGAAGAAAATGTGGTTGCATTTTTTTACATCTCATTTGCTATATACGAATTTCACCCAGTCATAAAATTGCAATTTTATTTCCTCCTCTTAATATATGTGAATGTTTCACCAAAGAAATACCTGAAACTTACATTGCATCTTTCAAGTAAAAACAGTTCCAAACACATCATAAGCAGGATTTTCAATAGTTTAAAGACAAACTAAGTCTAAAAATAGGCCACATTTATTAAAATTACTTCCAGATCTCTTAAACAAAACATACAAAGGCCTATGCTACAGAAAGCCAACTAATGCTTATTATAAACCTAAATACCTTCTGCTTTCTACAAGGTCCTAATGTCCTTCTACCCATCAGTTGCCTTTCTACTTCCTATGAATTTAATTAACATTTAATATAGATCATGTTTTCTCTTTGTATTTGGTTTAATTTAAAGTCAGATTGCACCCCACTGTAAAACAAAATTCAACATTTAAAAAAACTTCAATATAAAGATAGGTTGTCTTTAAGTAGTGTCTCAAAATGATACAGAATTAAATCGTTCTACAGGGCAATCTTCTATTGTTTTCATACATAGCTTCCCTGTTCTAGGAAATTACATAAGGTGGAAGAAAGACACAATCAATTTTAAACTCTGTTTAAAATACATAATTTTCAAGATGAAGACTCCAGCCTTCATCAATACTTTTAAAAGCATACACACCAGCAAAGTTCCAAACAGGATCTATGAAAAAAATTAAAGCTCGTATTAGACATTGTGTTATACTGTTGAAAAATATTGTATTATCGTATACTGAAACATCAGTATCCTTTTAAAATGAATCATTTAAAATAAATCAAGCAAAAAATTAAGCCAGCAAAGTTACAGAGCAGAAGCTACAAGTTTCAATCTTTATTACAGCAATACAAATTCTTACAGCTAATCTCCTAAAATTATTTTGAGTAAATAAGCTTCTGCACAACGTATGTAGGAAAGACAGAAAAGAGCAAAGAAAACCTGGGCTGAGAATAAGATCCTATGACTAACTTTGCTACTCGGTGATCTTGGATGCTTGAAGTAATAACAAAAACACCAGCTTTGCTATCTGATGTGCAAGGCAGATGAAAATTATTCTAAGGGCCCTTAAAAAAATATCTAAAATTCAATGTAAAAGAAAAATCTAAAATTCAAATATTAATCATTTCTAGTAGCATACAACTACCTAAAAAAGACAAGGTCAAAAAACAGATAAGCTGCAAAGATTTAAGCGTATTAAAATGTCCAACAAAAACAACATAGCATGCCTCTTGTGATGTTCCCTACTGACAGTTTTTAGGAAACACAGCATATTCCAAAATATTGATGGACAAAAAGGATAACAAACCTATACTGGAAATTAAGGAGAAAAGCTGCTTTTTGCCTTTAGAAACTTTTAAATACTGGGGAATCCACTAACAAGAATTAATTTCATACACTTAAAGCTTCAAGGTTTTTTTTAAAAAAAAAAAATAGTACAAGGCATTTCATAGCATAATTCTGAGACCAGCACTCCATTCACAGGCACAGAAGTGCAGAAGTGAACAGTGTTCTACAAAAAACTGTCAGAACTGCTGAAAAGTTAAACTAATACCACCACAAGACAGTGCATTAGGACACCCGAAACATTTCTTAGCTTCATTTTAATCTTCTGTCATAAAACTTTTGATGCTGCAGAGCATGTGTTTGAGAGCAATAAACAGCACCATCCAGTAATCACCTCTAGCTTTTCTACAACATTGTATTATTCAATCTACTGCGTTTCATGACTGGAATTGAAAAAAAAAAATAGTAGATAACTGGATATATCTCTGTGGCCTACTAAAGTTCAAAACGTTTAATTATCCTTAGAACACATAATCAGCATGTACCATGAATAATACTGTATGCAGCATCTCGCAAAGAAAACCTGCAGTACAGGGATCTAAGAGCAGATTTACATATGCTGTGCTTCACTACATAAACACAGATGTCTGACTTCTTAGATCAAAATACTGTTGACAGCACAGACAGCAAAGCCCTAAGACAACCCTCAGGCCTTCCCTCTGGCTTCAAACCAAAACAAAAACCCCACCAGATTCCCAGTATTTCACAAGAACGCACTCCAGTAATACCCGATTCCGAAGGCAGTGTGCCAGAATGCCATGCCCTACCTGTAAAGCTCTCCTTTGGTTCTGGCTATGCACTCCTGCCCTCACTTCTGACACCTGAATTTGTCCCCTTTGCTCCCCAACTAAACCACTGCTAAGAACCCTAGGGTTTGGTTCAAAAATACAGCAAAGCCATTCGTACGAGGAGGGGAAAAGGACAGTATTAAAAGTCCACCTCTACGCTGTAAAACAAAGAGTGCGGCTTCTCTGTATTTCAAACTGCTTAATCAAAAAGCTTCCTAGACTTTATGACATAGCCATGATAACTCAATCCAACCGGAATAATATTACTACCTAGCAGAAAAAGCAAGGCTTGTGCACACTGTGGAAGGAGCTTTGTCAGGAGTTAAAAGAGATGAAAGGACCATCAGAAACCTCTCCCACCTTTGCACAAAATGGAACATGTTTTTCTGAAGCCTCTTACAGGCATAAAGAGATAAATATTGATAAATTGGAACATAAAACAAACAACGTGGCAACCCACGTAATTTTCTTTATCTCTTTTAAACCTCTGAATACAAGGGAAAAAAATTCAATTATGTCACTGGGATCCACTAACAGTTAAATATGTTACCTTTGGGGTGTGGCTCTTCTCATAAAAGTGACTATACAGAAAAGGAATTTTCTCTGTCAACAATTTTGCTTCCTGTGCTTTATCAGAGGTCTGAGGGCTTTTTTTCCTCCTGAAGTGACAAAGACCTTTGTTTTTGTTTTGTTTTTTAATAGTCTACTACTGGAAGCTCTGTATACCCTATATATACCAAGTTAAGATAGAATATTCCCTGCAGAAGACAGTCAACAGGACTGCTTTCAAAGTCTTTGTTTCAGGCCTATCTGGAAGCACTGAGGTTACGTGTGTGTTAGTTCTGTCTGACGTACGACTGGAAAAGGCACCAGTGCAATCACCTAGAATGAGTAAAGCATTAATGTAGGTTAAATAGTCCAGGACAGATTCATTTACGTTGGTATAAAAAGACTGAGAGTAAGATACTGCTTAGCCATAGAGAAGGGGAAGGCTATTGTGTTAGTATAAAGCTGGCTTATTAGTATTTTACAGATAAACCGTCTTCGCTTCTCCTCCAGTTGTTTCTTAGAAATGTTTACTAGAATCTATCCCACTAGGTTTTCAGACACTGTTGGGGTATTATTTCTGTTAACAGTTCTCTGCAGCCAATACTGTTAAGGCCGATTTTCAAAACTTTCTCAGCGCTCGCACCCTCAAGATCAGTATCTTAAAGAAGCCTCAAGTTAAGCAATCAAAAACTGACATAATCCACCCCTACATACTTCATCAGATAGTGATTAACTCCTTTCCATAAAAACTGGCCAATGTCACTACACAAATCATGTTGCAGTTATATCCTAAAACAACATCTTCAACAGATATCTCAACTAGCATAAAACTTGGCAAATAATATCAACCAACCCACGGAAATCATTCTCAATGTACAAGTAAAACAGAGATTTCACATCCTATCTTCCAAGTAAAAACAAAAGAAACTCTGAATTGTGATACAATTTCAGCTATCAAAAGCAGATATGACAATCCAATCACGTAAAGATGTACATTTACAACTAACTGTATGTAGTTTAATGTCGGCAAAAAGTCAATAATTAATATCAGCTGCAGGTGTAGTATATGCTCAAGTCTTCACTAGACTTATTTCATCATGGAGCATATATATTCTAAGAGCCAGGTTCTCACAATACAAAAAAAACCAGATCATTTTTATTTGTCCTTTCAACCCTAGTTTCTGGAATTGTCATGAGACATAAAATGAAAACAGATGATTCAGCAATCTATTTCAATATTAAAATATACTACGACTTCTACTCATGTGACTGGAATTTTAATTCATGCTGAGCACCTGTAAGGAAAAGTGAACAATAAAGAAAATGTGAGCATATTCTTTCTTAGATATAAATATATATAAGATAAATATATATAAATTGCAGGGGAGGATTAATCTTTAGGCACCTGAGGCACTTAAGAGAAAGCTTCATACCAGTTCTGGGGTCAATTAACAGTTTCCCACCACCGGTAAGAAAATGCTTGGCGCCACATCCCCCAGCCACCCTCTCTTCCTTCTTCACCATGAACCGTGTAATTCCTGCACTCCCTCTTCCCTCCAGTACTTCCCAGATAGTAGTGGAAACCTATTCAGTTTACTGATGCAGCAAAAATTATTCTGAAGCAAGCGCTTAATTCACCTCAAAATGTAACGTTGCAATACAAAAACGACTGTGATGGCCTCCCTCCAAGGTGAATGTGGAAAGAGAGGCAGCTCTGTATTAAGATCTCTGGATTACTCTCTAAACCTGTTTCTCTCTACTGATTATAAAGATGAGCATTTAAAAAAAAAAAAAAAAAAAGAAAAAAAAAGAAAAACCCAAATGAGTCAATCTGGCACAATTCGCATTTTAGATTTGAATAAATTATTTGCTGAAAAAAAATAATCCAGGTTTTATCTACCCACTCCTAGAAACATTATTAAAAAGAATATAGGTATTTTGTTAAGACGCAGCTACAGATGCAAGTCATCACTGGCTATTCATTCATCCCCAAAATAACTTTTAACAACGACAAACAACTTATGACTTAAATCCTTCAACTAATGTCTACCTCTTCCACTACCAGAAATATTCACAAATACCAGGAAACCAAAACTTGTATTATGTACGGCAACCAAAAAACAAAAAAAGCCCATTTTAAAGGAAGCCGGTTCAGAACACTTTGTTAAAAACACTCAACACTACACAAACTAAAACCAAAGGCATTTTAAAATGCAGTACCTAAGCTTACCACCAAAGCACACCAAATTGATACATTCAGAACGCATAATCTATTTGGTATTGCTCGTAAAATACTAAAATTGCACAATTCAAGCAGAAAAACATACGCCTACTGAGCAAACTAATTGCTACACACCATTATGTTGCTGCTTCTGTGCTGTCCAGAAAAAAAAAAAAAAAAAAAGAGTATGCTTAATAACAAAAGGCCGCCTTCTGCCTAAATACATTTTAAAGCTTTTTTCTGGCTTATGGATCAAACGTTTTGCTTTTGAGAATTATATTGAGACGTATCAGACACAAGCCACCATAAAACATTTAGGTTAACTGCATTCCCTGATAAACAACTCAGAATTACATGCAGCAGGTTTAAAAATACTGTGACTTGTGCAAATGGGAACACTGTAAGCTGTTTATCTTGTTTAATCCTGAAGGTAAATAGCATAAGCTTTAAAATATTTTGCTTCTTTGCCATAACCTACTGAATCATACTGGCAAAGGTAATGAAATACTAGGGAGAATCCTAAACTTTTGGAATTGCCTCTGAAATTGCTTTATCTGAGTATTGTACAGGGCAATATTCTCAAGAACACTCAATTCAGTGCTTTAAATCCAAACGGTAGCTTCAATGATACCAAAGATCTCATTGTGTCTTTCCTGAGGTGATCGCTTCTTCAGAAAAAAAAAAAAGACCCTGCACAACTCCCCTATTGCACCCCTTTAAAATGTGACCACTATAGTTATTAACTGATTTTCTTTTACTGTTGCCTATTTCAAATTTTTTTTAACTCCTACCATAGCTCAATTTCAGCTTATATAGTTCAGTTGTTAAATATTATTTTCAAGAAAAAAATACTATTTTCAGCTTCCTTAGATTTCTCTCTTCCAATAATTCCTATTCCAATTTCTCTCCTCTAACAATTTCCACACCAAAAATTCTATTTCCTTTTGTAACTCCCACTTCAAAGATGCACCCATATTTAAAATTAAAAACATATTTTATAAGATTTATCAGTAATTATTTCCCCACTGTCCCTTCTTATTCAATACCTAAAATAGTTTCAGAGCTGTTGCTTTACACATAATTTTTAAAAGACTTTAGTACAGCATATACGTTTGATATATTTAGCAGTTGAGGACCTCCTTTCCTCCCTGTACAACAGGAAGTTTCTCCTCCCATCTGCTCAGGATATTTAAAAAAAAGTAAATAATTACAAACCGTTGTTTTTCCATTGATTCTGCAGAAAGTTACTATTATTTACATGTAAAAACAAAAGTAAAGCTGAAACCAAATGCCTATTTTAGCCCCCGTCGGTTCCCTGACATAGTCGAATGGTGACAAAACACCTGCTGGTACAAAGGCAGGAGCATGGGGAGTAGCAGCCAGCAAAGGGGAAAACAACCACAGCTTTAAGCAACAGTGCCAAAGTTATGCCAGTTTAAACTATTTGTGGAGCAAAAAAGTTATTCACAGGCAGCACCAGCCCAAGTTTAGTCTCCCAGAGTCATACAGAAAAACTTCAGTTATATATTTAGTTTTCAGAGCAAGCATAAATAAGGCAAATTATGAGATAGCTTCACATTTTACAAGCAGACACTTAAACAATTTCATAAGATATTTATGACAGAGCTTTAATACTGAATGGTACTTAAGAAGGAAACAACCTTCTGCATGTGTAAATACTCTACTGCTGTTTATAACAACCAGGTCTTGATGAAGAGAGAAAGAACAGAGGAAGCTGCTCTGGCAATAAACTAAGGACAGACTGAAAAAATGGCTTTTAATTTTCCCCGGTTAAACATATATACGACCACAACTTTCTTGGCTTACATAGAACATTTATGAATTCTTTATTTAGAAATTCAACTTTGCTTCAAGATCTACAGAAAACCGGTGGAAATATAACAAAATACAATCTATTATTTCATAACTGATTCTCCTCCTCTGGTACATTATTAATGAATTATTAATAATATTATGAATATATTTTTAAAATAAAAGCTTTCCCTCAAACCCACACACTGAATGCAGATCAACATTTAATATCTGCTTTGTATTATACATGAAAAACTATTCCAAAGCTTTGCAAAACAAATTCCCAAACTAACATAATACAATTACAAAACATCACTAATCTATTTTAAAAGTTAACATAACGTATTCGATCTTTTAAAGCCTGACATAAAATGCCACATCAAGCCAGTAATCAGGAAACTGCCATTTTTCCAAGCATCCACCCTGTGCTAATGACCCGTTCTGCAGTCTCTATTGTTTTCCCAACTTTCTGCCCGCTACAAAAATGATCAGCAATTTTCACTGGCTTTCACTTCATCAGTGGCAAAGCCCAACGGCGGGTCCTGAGCAGGTTTCCCTGTGCTCCTTCATTAACGTACTTTGACGATGAGAAGCCCTCATCACACGCAGTTACGTAACGGCAACTATTTATAGTTAACCACTTGATTCACATTATCTGCCAGGTTTTAAACTATTTCATATGTAAACACTTGATCTGTCATTTTAGCTCCTTAATCCAAATGTCACGTAACAGCCAAGCAAAAGGTTTCAGAGAAGCCTGTCTGCAACATCAACAATATTGTACCACACAAAGTTTTTAATCTTACCAGGAGAACCAGAAGTTAATTTCACAAGATCAGCCTTCTATAAATATACGCTGAACAATTATTTCCTCCACTTAAACTCCTGTTCAGTCAATATCCATTACTATGCATATTAGTAGGTTTTAAAACCACTGAAAGAAACCTTACATTATGTTAAAACTACAGAATTTCTCAATGCTGTGAGACATACTGAAAAACATCATCAGAAGAAAGCACCCTATCAACTTTTACAATTTTACTGTCCAACGTCAGTGGCTGCTGTTTAACACCCTTCAAGTTCTCTTAGGAAGCGTGTCAGAGAACCACATATGACTATCATCTGGTTTTACTTCTGAATGGCAGTATTTAATGAACATCGACCTCTTCTGACCATCATCAAATGCTAGCACTTTCTTTAGCATTTTTAAAAAGCTAATAGCTTTGCTAAAATTAATTTTCCTCCTAAAACACACCTTGTCCTGTTGTCATAGTCTGTGCAGCAAGAGTTTTCCTCATCACAGTCTTCAGCTTCCCTTATCAATCATACTCACTTAATTCAACTTCAACTGCTTTACATTTTTGTAAACTGGCGTCTTTACTCCTAGAGGCCACTGTGACTTTTTAACCCAAACAGTTTTCTCTCAATTTACAGGGCAATGGGTTTGCTGCTAAGTAATATTCTTTTGATAATTCTCAGTAATCTGTATTTCCCAAAGATCTTTATTTTAGTGAACACCAATTAGTACCCATTACTGTAAACCTCATTAAACGTTCCCTTTACTGATTGCTGTATAAAAACGTCTTGCACATACCTGAACAAAATGCAAACAAATCAAGATGCTTCTGTATCAGTAAGGTAAGGGTAGA
Organism: Numenius arquata; assembly: GCF_964106895.1. Lineage (NCBI taxonomy): Eukaryota > Metazoa > Chordata > Aves > Charadriiformes > Scolopacidae > Numenius > Numenius arquata. The sequence continues at coordinate 81,967,919 of NC_133577.1, read as the reverse complement.
AAGCCAGAAATACTTGGAGAGGCATTCCTGAAAGAAGACAATGCAGGTTTTGGCAGTTGACTATGATAAAAGCGTTTCACTACAGCTACATGCCTGCAAAATGCCCTAATCCACTGAGCACAGAAGAGAAAGTCACGATCCTGCCAACTTTAACACAAACTGAAAGCGTGCAAGTATCCTCAAGTGAAGCTGACAAAGCGCAGATGTTAAAAATCAGAGACCATCATGTAACTCTACCAAGCCTTGAAAACAGCAGCAGTCAGAGAAAGGAGTACAATTATGAGGTATAGATTATAATTAAATGAAATATGATTAGAGGGCATAGAGTAACATTCACTTATGCAAGATACCTAGCAAGTCCAACCTAAAATACAAAGACAGACAAGAACTGTAGCTAGGAGTGTAAATGAAAGACATGGCATTTCTTCTGGTATAATAACACACCCTTGTTCATCATAATATACGCACAACTAGCTGTTCCAGAGAAGATTAAAAAAAAAATAAGGGAAAAAAGGTCATAATCAAAACCTAGGATAAAACTGTTTTCAGCTTACTTCTGTAATATCCTGAAAATACAGTAAGCAAGCAGAAAATTGTCATGAAATTCATGGAGGCCTTTGAGTGTTTATTCTAAAATGTTATAAAGTTGGTATTCTACCTTTTCTTAAAATCATTATGCCAAATTCTGCCCCACCACATGAAAAAAATAAAACACGATTTGACAGTTATTTCTTCTGCTGCTGCATTTTTTGACGATGCTACTCACACATTTCTTTTTCCTCTGACGCTCGTGCTTATACATAGCACCTTTGATAACCTCTTGTTCCCTACTGAAAGAAATTTCTAATCCTTTAAAAACAGGCACTAGACCACAAAAGCCCAAATATGCCAGTGAAGCACAGAGTCACAATGATTTCCAGTATCAGTGCACCTATGGCATTTTATAATACAGTCAGATACAGGGTATAACGATCTCCAAGGAAGCGGCAAAAGCCTTATCCCCTGAGAACTGATGTATCAAAGGTTGGCCTGGTATAAATTACCTGATCTATGCATCCATTAAGGTTATTGTTTTCCATATAACCGGATCACAGAACTGAAAAGAGAACCCTTTCCCCCCCCCCCCCCCTTTATGTTCTTATGGTCTAAACTGGCAAACCAGTGCAAATCCCAGTTTTGTTTATTCCTTGTGACTGCCAACATCAGTTGTTAAACGCTCAAGGTTTAGGCCACTGCAGATGTTCTAATTAGCCAGTTCTACTGAACGCTGGAGTTGGCATCTCCACCGAAAGGAATCCAGAAGTCAACAACTCTAGAAGAATTGCCAATCCATCAGGTTGGTTACGAGTGCGCATGTATAGATTTGTATTGGATACAGAATTATAACTATTCATTTGGCTAAGCAAGCACTAACTCTCGCTCTTCAGAGAAACAGCTGTCAAAAGTACACCACAACTCTTCACAAAATACACATGAAAAAGAAAGCATTCCACATCATTAATGGGCAGTTCTGGGAATCTAGTATTTCTGGAGGAAGCAGTATCTGTTCTTCCCCACTTAACGGGGAAAAACATTACTAGGCCCCAAAAGGTATACACAGTAGGTCAGAAAACATTTGTGAAGTTTTTTTTTAAAAAAATAGTCTCAGATTTCTTAAAGGTTTTTAGTAAGTTCAGTAAATTAAAACTATTGTCTAGTGATGAAAATATTTAGGTATAAAATGCTTTCACATCTAACATCCAAGTAAGAAATACTCTATGTCAACATGTGAACAGGCACAAAAAAAAATTCCAATTCTTACACTCAGAATGAAAAAGTCATTGCTACAATTATGTGCACTGCAAAAAAAAAGTCAATGATCCCAAGCAATACACTGGTTTAGTTTGTTTTTCAGATGTGAAGCATAACTGTTTAGTAAACGTTTGGCATTTTAGAAGCATTTTTACAGCAAAAGTTGTGGAGTAGTGTTTTATATCAAATTCTGCAGTGCCACTCATTACAGTGGTATCCAGCTGCCTTAGTAGATACATATTCAGAGCTTGCTGTAAAAATAAAAAAGCAAGCATTAAAAAGCATGCAGCTTCAGAACTTAAGATACCTGTAACTTAAGAACTGTAAGCAACATTTACTGAGTTTACGCTACAAAAGTTTTATTATTATTACTGAGCTTGATTTTTAGACATGATCTTAATCCATTTTCACATCGGACCAGATTACGTATTCAATAAGGACACAACTAGTATATACACCTTTTTAAAAAACAGCTAATTAACTTTCTTGGCCAACAAGTAAAAGCTGCTCAGTATGTGAAATGTCAACAGCTTCCTTTAAATGTGAAAAACAGGTTAACAGCAAATTCCCAGAAAGCTTTTAATGCAGACCATTCATTGAATGTCTCCAACGAAACCTTTCCTGACTACTTTTTAGGTGCAACTACTCAAATATACTGTGCTAAACCAAAACTTATTAAGACTAGTGAAATGTTCTTTTCTTTCTTTTTTCTTCTAGTAGCAGGTAATCATTTAAGAAATTGGAAAACTTTGTATGTTAATAAGCCATTCAAAAAAAGCTGCATACTGTAAGAGCTCCACATTGTCACAATAACACAAGCATATAGAACATCTCAACACCCATGTCATAAGCTGTATCGTATTTTCACAGTGCTGCGTTACGCAGAAATTGAAGCCAGAGCCATTCAGGGGAAAAACACAGCCCTGTTCTGGTTTTCAGTTATCCTCAATCTAATTATATTTGGAATTATAAATCAAGTATTTCACTACACATTAGTGGCATTTTACATATTAAAAAGATCAATTAATGCACTACATCCTTAGCCAAGCTTAAAATAAATGACTCGCCACTTTCAAACCATAATTTGCTTCAGACAACACAGGTTCCAATTCGCAAACTCTTCGGTATGGATGTAGGCAGACCCCACCTACTGATTTGTGTAGAGCTCCATCCTGGATAAACACAGGGCTATATCACACAACATGCAAACACAAGGAACGAACTTCACTGCGTTACCCTTACTGAAGATTTTTGTAAGCCAGACTCATTATTGTCAAAGCAGTATTTAAATAACACCACCAAAAAAGATGCTTTCATCTTTCAAATGTAAGTGGCCCCTTTAATGCCAAGTTAACATTATAATGGTTTCTCTATGTTGGAGAAGTAAATTCAGTTTGTTCTTTCAAGTATGGGTAATTTTTAAAGAAATTTTTCACTATGCATTTCATACATAAGATTTTATGTTTTCTTATCTTACTTTTGTGTTATTTATTCAAAACAAGTCTCTCACATCACTTACTGAAGTGCCGATATAAATAACAAGAGCTGCATATGATGATACAGAGTTCCTACAACAAAGCAATATGACAATTTCTTTAACATCTTAAGTCCATAAAATGCCAGATCACCTACTTCACTTTTACCCAATTTTAGTAAGAAAACAAACCTGAATTTGGTACTATGTCTAAATTAATAAATGTTTTCTTCTGCCCCACATCTTCCGAGTATTTAACCTTTTGCGATCCAGTTTCCAGTTCAATTAATACAATTAAAAAAGGAGGGAGCAGGGGGAATGGAAGAATGTCAAACTACGCTTCCTCTCCTCATATCTATGCCACGACAGCTACAAGAAAGTTGCTATTGATCTTCTGTTAAATTACAAAAAAAAAAGAAAAAAACACATCAATTATTAACCAAAATTAAAAAAAAAAAAAAAGGAAACAGATGCTTTTTAAATTATTTAGTTTGGATTATAATATACCTCAGCACTGTTGCCCTCACAACACCCATAATACTGTTAACCACCGTTAGCAAAGTGCCAAAGACGGCAATGAGTTTAAAACAACTCCAGCCAGCTCCCGAAACTGTTGCAGGAGAGACAAAGGGGATCAAGGTCAGCATTCTTCTAACGCAGCAGCTAATCCACTCCTGTGAACACAGTACTGGAACCGGTGGGCACAGTAGATTTCCATGAGATATACCTAATGCCACCTAATTTCCCCCGTCCTTGCCATAGAAGAACCATTTTGCTCTCGCTGGACTCAAGCCATTATTACATATCTGAGAGAGGAAGGGGAGGGAGAAGAGGAGTTCACAGAAGTTCAGGGTCAGCAAATGTTCACGTATCCTGTCATCTGCGAACTCAAAGCTCAGGGCACAAAAAAACCTCTTATGCCACGCACAGAAAGCTACATATTTCGGGTGTGCGGGGGGGGCGGGATGGTGGGGGGAGACCTGCAATAGGAGGGAATGTGTCATACGTGCGGAGGCTGCGAGGAGAAGAGCTGTCAGGAGAAAGCAGCCTCGCTTGAAGGGGAGGAGGCGGTAGGGAAAGGACGGTTACGAACACAGGATCACCCCAAAACCCCGCGGCGCTCTACCGGCCGCCAGCCCCAGCTCACCCCTCGGGCCCGGCTGCCTTCGGCTCCCCCTGCAGAGGGGGCTCAGGCCCGCCGGCCCCCGCCGAGCCGCTCCCAGCCGCCAACGGGCAGCGGAAAACCCCCACAGCCCTCCCCGGCCCGGCCTTGCCTGGGGGCGCAGAACGGCCCTGCCGGCCTCGGTCCCCGCGGGCTCCCCGAGCAGCCCCTCTCGCAAGGCGGCCCCGCTCTGCCCCAGCTCCCATCACCTTCCCCCCTCCTCCGGGGCCGCGCTTTCCCCTCACCACCCCCCCGCGACGTCCCACGCATAAGCAGGCCGAGGGTCCCCTGCGGCCCGCGCCTCAACCCTAACCCCGCGGGCCGGACCCGCACCCCGGGGCCGGGAGACAATGAGCAGCCACAACTCACCAGCAGCGCCGGAGCTCCGTGGGTCCGGGGCGGTTCCTCTCCCCCTTCTCCTTCCCCTCCTCCTCCGCCCAGGAGCGGTATCCGGCCGCCGGGAGCCGAGACCCCCCCCTTCCCCTCTGTGCTCCGAGAGCCGCCGCCTCCGCCGGGTCGCCGGCCGCGCTCCCTCCCCGAGAAAAGTCACTTTATTCCCCGCTCCAACATGGCTGCTCCCCCCGCCGCCGCCGCCGCAGCCTGCGCCTTGCCGCGACTCCCCGCCGCCGCCGCCGGAGTGCGGCCGCAGGCCGAGCTCGGGAGCCGCCCGGCCGGCCGCTGGCGGTGCGGAGAGCGGCGCGGGTGCACTCGCGTCAGGCGGGCCGGGCCGCGGGAGTTGCGCGGGGAAAAGGGGAGCCGAGCCGGGGCTGCGCGTCTCCGCTGCGGGCTGACGCCTCCGCTCGCTCGCAGCGCGGAGACTCGCACTGAGACGGCCCCACCGGCAGCCCCAGCGCAGGAGGGGCCGCGGGGGAGGCCCAGGTGCCGGCGACACCTAGCGGCCGCGGCGGCCACGACGCCGCCTGAGCCGCCGGCTCAGAACGGGGAGCGGGGCGGCCCGGCGGGAGGGGGAGCTGAGGGCGGAGCGCGGGGCCCGCGTCGCGGGGAATGCCCCGGGCGGCAGAGTTGGGGGGGGTGGTCCCGCCGCAGCCGTTTCGCTGGCCGCCTGCCCCACCGAGGAGCGCCCGGCCGAGCCGAGCCGAGGGGGCGCTGCTGCTCGCGCCTCAGCGGCCCTGCGTAGCCGCCGCCTCCCGCGGGAGGAAGCGGATCTCCCCGGCGGAGGCTCGCGAGGCCCTGGAGGCCGCCCCGGGGCCCTGCCCGTCGCTGGCCGTCCGAGGGGTCTCCCCGAGCGGTCTGTGGGAAGGAGCGTTTGCTCGCTTCGTGCGTTCCGGCCCCTGGCAGTGTTTCCCCTTGGGCTTGCGGGGTGATGCTGCCCGTCTGCGAGGCGGCTGGCATTCCCCGCCCCTACTCCCCCCGGCTGACAAGTCCGTAACAAGGAAGCCATGTGGTTTTTTAGGTCGATTTCTAACTCGGTACCTACGAGAACATCCTTTTCCTATTTATTCTTGCGGTATTTTCCTTTGTCTCCTGCATTCGCAGTCCCCGTGCCATGCTTCTTCCTTGTGATGGCTCTGCCAGCACCAACTGCGCTTCCTTCCTGCCCTTACAATCTTTTTTTCCCCTCAAAGTGATGCAGTTTGTGTTCCCTCGCTTATCAGTCCTTCCCATCCCTAAATTTCTGCTACTTGAACAAGACTTAAAAGCTAAATAATTGTATTGCGAGCCAGTTATTCTGCACTATCTGTTGTTTTCGTATTTCCACCACACAAAGAACAAAATAGAACAAGCAGGCCAAATCTTTACTGATTTTAGTGACATGGGTTTGAACTTCAGCTACTAGGTCATAGGTACACTTAGGGCAGAATTTGGCATTTTTATTTTTTTTTCCTTGTTGGCTATCGCTGATCCCCACTGCCTGCCTGCTTACTCTCTCTTACTTTGTTGGCAAAAGTTCAGTGTTGCGACCACAGGGTCTCTTCTCAAAACGGGTCTTCTGTCGTTGTGCAGACCAGGGTCACAGGCTCCTCAAGAGGAACTCACTTGCAGGTCTTTCGAGTCTTTGCTTCGCCACGCTCCTGGATATGCTGAGGGAGGCCAATGCTCCATTGCTTTGCAGGCAGGTCAGCGCTGTGTCTAGTTGGAGACCAGGGTGTATCTTAATTTGCAGGAGCAGCAAGCTCCAGATCTTGAGGAACTCCACGTGCAGCTTTTTATGGCCAGTCCTTCTCCACAGTACGGCCAAGCTGTGTTTGCAGGAGCCGTGCCAAGCTGAAAATTCCCCTGCTTCTAGCTCTATTGCACCCTTCCAGCAGCACAAGCGAACCAGAACGCAGACAAGTATGTTTCCTAGTAAACAGAAGTCACTTGCTCTTGCCTAAAAAAGGAGTGCAAGCATGAAACCACTTCTTACATGCACACAAATTCACTTTGCTCATGCTGATGTGGACTTTTGATGAAATCAGTTTAGGATAAAAAACAATACATATGACTCAAACAAGCTTGGATGTTCATAGAGATAACACATGATTACCAAGGTCTTTTTGAATGTTTTCAAGATGTAGGATAGCTACCTTACCTTTGCAAAACTTGTGGGATTTTTAATAACACAGAGAAAGCAGACATTCAAGCTTTAAAACTTCCTGGTAATGCAAAGATAGCCCTTGCAGATCTCCTTGAAAGCTCAGGACCTACCAGTTCTTGCTAGACCTACCAGTTCTCCTGATCTTTGAATGCTAACAAGATGATGTGTGTTTTGTTTTATCTTATTCAATTTGAAGGCTATTTTGGGTAAGTAATATCATTATAAATGACTGTGTGCAAGTTTGTTATTATATACATGATTTGTAAAACAAGTTCTTGAGAGAGCGCAGCAGTGAGTGCATCTATTGCTGCACGTCCAAGTAAATTACATCTCATAAATGAAGTACGGGGAGAAAGGTGGGTTGGAAGTTTATGAAGCCTTGCTTTTGTTTTCCAGTATTAAAAATATCAGTAAAATATGCCTGTTTTACTTTATACATATTCACGTCTGCCATTGACAATTCTGTTATGACAGGAAAAGTAATTATGACAAACAAAAGAAGAAACTAAAAAATGAGCAGATAGGATGAGTCACCCAAGAAACAAGGGGTCAACACTGATTGCAATGCAATGAGAAAATTTTACGGTTTTCCACTACTAATGGGGAGAATAATGAGTTGTTAAGAGGGAACACTTGATACCCATTTGGCCGTTGTATCTACCACTAGCTGGTGCCCTCAGAGAAAGATTTTCCCATCTGGGCAAAAGACAGTACAGAAGCAAGACAGAGTGACGGACGTAAGTTTGAAAGGTAGGCACTGATTTTGATTAATTTATCCCATGAGTCTGGTTTTATAACTATAGCTATTGATTTGTTTTATTATTTAGTGGAATACGTAGCAATCAATCATATTTCCATCTAGCTAACCATGATTATTAATATTTTAGACTAGTTTTAAGATGGATTGGCTGGTGAGTGGAGTAGGCCTGCTCTCTAAGACAGCAAGAACAGAGTATGCCCAGGTTACATGGAATGAATTATTGCCACCGGACAATCTGATGAAATCCACATCAGCCATTAGAATATAAATCCAGTCATAGGAATACAGTGCTGTCAGGGGACCAGGATTTCCTGCTTTGAATATGAATACAGTGGCTTTGCCTCTGCATTTATTGAACAGAAGGATGTAGATATTTTTTGACAGTAAAAGTATAGGAATTAAATCAGTTCACATAATGGTAGAGGGAAACCTTAGTAACATACATATTTTTAACACAATGTATGTGGAAAGCAGTTACTTTCCTGCCAAGAGCCAAGTTTTGAGGATTTTGTGTTGCAGCAGGAGGAGTCAGCAACCTCGCAAACAGCCAGCAGTGTGGGAAAGCATTTTGCTCAACTACAAGGGATATGCTCATGTGCAAGGGAAAGACTGAAAGTCTTGGCAGGTAATTAAAAGGGGAAATGATTTTCAAATGCAATATTTTGTTTTGAAATGCAATTGTTTTTTCCTATTGGATGCCAAAAATTTCTGAAGAATGCAGTGTCCTCTAAGTAATTGTATCTGTGCTGAGAGAAGAAACAGAGCTATTGTTCTGCTCTCAGCACGAGCTATTTATGTGTTAGTCTGTGTAGCACTTCTTTCTGTAATGATTGTCTTCCACCTACACAAAACTCCAATCCATTTAAAAAATCAAATTAAGATAATTTCTTGCTTTCTTATACTGAACTGGTATTCATATAAAGTATTTTCCAGGTTACTTGGATTTAGTACAAAGTAAAGTAATACTTGCAGGCCTCTAGGCTAAAAAAAAAATGTATTCGCTAATGTCACTGGAAGACCAAACCCCTTCCTCTTTGAATGAATGGAAGCAGGAAGTAGTAACAAGAAGGAGGTCACCCTTGCAAGAAGCAAAAAGCGATATACTTCTGCTGAAAAGAACTGTAGCCATTTCTACCATGATTTGAGTAACTGATAACTGGTCACTGACTTAGTTGCACTGTATATTTCCGATAGAAATATGGAAAGCTACTATTTGTTCTTGTAAACCTTGCTTGTTTGGCAAGCAGGAAAGAGTTCCCAAAGTGCAAATACTGGGGTGTTTGTTATCTACACTTGAGATTTGCATTTGTGTAGCTTTACTGGTGTTTGGAGATAGATCAGGTGCTGGACAAATTACCATTACTGGAAGGTCTGTGTCATCCTATGCTTATCACTAATCTCTTTACTTTGTCATTTTATAGCATATAAATATTTATTATATATGACATATACATATGACATACCATTGTCCACTCTTTTCTTCTTTCTGTTCCTTTATGTTGCTTAACCTTTCAGTTCCCATATGTAACTTCATAACATTGAATCAAAATGCTACTTAAATATTATTTCTCATTTCCTTACACATTGTATCACTAAATTTTGAAGCTTATTTATCATTCATGCAGATAATAATTTATGTCTTTACAATATCTGAGTTGATGCTTTTATTTATATCCAGCATTTCTGAGACTTGGACATAGAAAATGTCTACCAGTTGTGCATATTTTGGGGATATAGGGCATTTTTTCAGTGGAAAATCTAGTTTCATTGCTTGATTTTTCTTGATTTTTTTTTCTCTAGTTGGCGATTCCTCCAACTAATATAAACAAAATCTTTCCACTGACTTCACCAAGGGTAGTCCTTTTAGAAGGAAGTTAATAGCATGGAGAGAGACTCTTTTTGTGCATTTCTGCCCTGGTTTGCAAACAAATGGCTAGGCACTCCTTTATTTCTCTGCTACTGTTTGAAAGGCAGGACATCCTGCTTTTCAAAACTAAAGATATTAGGCTTACCCCAACCCAGTACAATTATCATACGCAGATAGGAAATGGTGAGGCATTTTCTGTAGATTGTCTAAAAATGAGGTTTCTGCAGTAGAAGATAGGTCACTATGAAACTCTAGCCTAGTGAAAGAGAGATTTTTTTGATATTTTGTGTACATTTTGTGTTGGAGACTAAAAGCGGTGAGAAGAATGTGAGTGAAACAATGAAGATCTGCAGGTAGTGAAAGCTGGTCACTTGTGTACGCACACCTCTGCTGCTTCTCCTTTTCAAGTACCATTCAGGGATATACTTCTCTCTTTATGAAACAGAAATCTTGAAATGACAGGGGAAAAGGCTCCTATTCTTCTCTGTTTCTTTCATGCAAGTTCAGTGTCTCGGACAGAATAGCAAGCATCTTTTTCTTTTCTTTATTGCAAGTAAATTGCTTCATAGAAATTTGCAGTCATTGTTCACTGAATTGATTAGAAATGCCATCAGTGAGTCTCAGAACATTTGTACTGTTGCCAATTCAACGTACTTAGTGGATTTTAAAATAAAGCACAAAATAGACAGAGGCTCCTGCAGTTACAAGATTATAGGTGTCAAACTTATGATTTTTTCCTTATTGTAATGGTTGCTCTCTCCAAAGAGTTTTAGGACTTAAGTGAAATTGCTTTCTGTCATGACAGCTGGCTACTTTCCTGTAATCCTGTTACATAAAAATGAAGCTTGTTCTAGCAAAGATGGTATCTGTTCCAGCAAAGACAAAATCAGATCATTCTCAAACTTATGTTTTTAAGGCCGGACAGGAAGGTGTGGAGATATGTGGGAATTGAAGAAGTGGGACTGGAGCTAAAATCCAATGTAGAGAATATGAAGAGTATGTGAAAGGGCACATGAAAATGGAACCAGCATATGCAGTGGATGTTGGAGACAAAATGAAGTACAGGAAATCTGGGGACAGAATGAAGTAGGTTGAGGGAAACATAGGCTACTGTAGGGAGGATTGAGTACTGCACACGTTTTTCTGTGTGCGGCAAGTCCAGGGTATATGGCAGAGAATTCCTTATATATTCTAGAGATCCCTGTGCATGCTCAGATCAACTATATTTTTGAGTTTTTGTGCACTGGCAGCTGGCTGTCAGGACTGCTTTCATATTTATAATGATAGCTTTTGAGATGTCAGTAGGAGATAGTCTATGCAAAACAAGCACTAAGGTAAGAGAAGGGGGGTCAGAAGGAGAGCTGGGATGTATGACAGAGAATGCAAAAAGAGAAGATATGGAAAAAGAATGCAGGAAACTAGGGAGGTAAGTATATGTAGGGCTTTACCTGGCAGTCTAGGCCAAAGGCTTTTACTGTCCTGTAATCTCAGCAACACTAACTATGCAGGGTAGATAGGTAGAATTAAGATGTTACTTTTAAATACATTACTGCCCCAGCTAGTTGCCCTACCCTTCCACTGGAAGTTGTTAGACCCTGAGGGAGAGGAGACAGGAACCCTACCTGTTTCCCTGTATAGTGTGTCAATTAGCTTTAACCACGAGTGAGGACATTGAGGCAGGTGAGTCAGATGCCTATAGTTTCTTCTGCCACACTTCCGACAAGGACGGTACCCTCTGGCAGATGGGAGGGACAAAGATGAGTGGTCTGTAATTTTTTTTTTAGATCAGCACAGCCAGATCAGTTGGGCTTCTCTTAACTGATGTTTGCTGTCCTATGAATCCTCCTGCTTTAGGCAGCCATGTGTATATTCATATGTTGGTGCTATGTACGAATACTGCATATGGAAGCTGCAAACAAGATGAGAGAGAAAATAGAGTGGCATAACAACGGAAGAGTATAGATGGCAGCTTCTACATGTTCATGGAAAGAAAAGCCTCCTCTTAGAAAGAAAAGCTTCTCATTTAGTGAGATTACATTTCTGCACGTGCATTTAAGGTTGAATTTTGATCCTGGGCAGGCAGGATCTCTAAAGAAGAACCAATAAAAAGACAATCATCTACTAAACTAACATGTAACATACAGAATATTTCTGACACTGGAAATATCAAAGTGCATCTTCAACTGAGATGAATAATTTCTACAAATGTAAAGATAAAAAAAAAAGAAGAGGTCACTCATAAATTCCAATTGCTTTAACTGTGGAATTCCTCACAAATTTCTTTTTGTTTAGCTTCTTGTTACTTTGCCAAATCGTTGATTGATCAACTGAACTGCTCTCTAAGTCAAGCACAGCATTTTTCAAGGTCTGCTTCAGCACAGTATAAAATAATTGGAGCTATAAACAAGAAAGAAGCAGGAATACCACAAACCCCCACATATCTATTACTTGTCATCTGTAGAGTCTAGCTGTTAGCACAGAAGCATGTTAAAATTAAATGCTGAGCTTTATTTAAAGTACTTATTTGTCCTCTCCTTCTTTGCCTTTACCATTCTTATTTCAAAGCTCTTTTGTTCATTTCACAACATGGCATATTCACGGTCATGTAGATACTTATAATCCACAATAAATTGCTGTACAATTATGCTTAGCTTTTAAAAACAAACGAATGTTCAGTTGGAGCTTTTGTAGCCACTACATAGGTGGCTGCTACAGTTAGTTAAGTATTTTGTAGGACAGATATTAATTTAAATCAGTTTATAGACCATACAGGATACATGTCTACTAGAAATTAAAAATAATAATAAAGAGAAGTATGTACTTGAAATTCTGTATTAGTGTGATTCCATGTCATTAGCATTCTCATGCAATATTTTGTTTTAAAAATTAATTTGCCTCTTTTATAATTCATCAAAACAGTTTATTTTGCCCACCAATAAGCTCTCCATAGAAACAGTCGTATCTTAGTAACATACCAAGAATAGAGTTCAGGGAATACGCTGCATCTGTGTATACTACCCTTAAAGAGACATTTGTAGTTGTTAAAGGGAATATGAGAGTTGCCTTTCCGCAATTTTGGTGGGCATACAACACAACACGTCTCAGTGCATCCTAAATTGATCTCCTTATGCGTGAGATACAGGTCCCTTCTCCCTGCATTATTCTGTGGCCTTCGTAGGACCATATTGACAAAGATGTCAAACTGCTGTCCATTACAGCTGAGGTTCTGTTTTTGGGGTTTTTTTTTAATTGAATACTAGCCAATAAACTACATAGACACCTTTTGCTTTTGGCCATTGTCAACTGAATTCAGAACTGTTTTGGCTACTGCCCCTGATGTTTTCCCTAGTCTTTCTACATAGAAAAAGTCTGAAAATCTTAGCATCTTGTGAATCTGTAGTTGTTCTGTTGGGCATTCCTTTTCCACCATGTCAGAGTCCAGCTGGAGGGCTCCAGAAGACCCTAGCTTTACCAGCTCTCTTACTGCTTTGCCTCTCTCCTTTTTGCCTTCTCCTTTTTGCTGCCAGGCACCTGTTTGTCCCTGGGCACCTAACTTTGTTCTCTCTGTTCCTCACCATGCTGAAGTGATGCAAGGGAACGATTACAGTACCATTTGAGCTTCTCTGCAGCACTGCGTCGATATTTACACTGAGCTGATAATTAGCAGGTTAAGCATATGACTACACTGTGGAACCTACCTAGTTTAACTAGTGCTTCAGGGGAAAAGAAGCAGGAAGTAAAGAATGGTGCAGGGGCTGCGTGTGCCTTCCATGTTTGGCTTGGGCCTCAGCCGCAGATGGGGTGGGGCCCGGGCTATTATTTTGTCCAGTGAGAAAGGGATGAGGCATGCTTTTCAGCTGATTCTTAGACTGCTTTTTAGTTGCTAATGGCTGCGTCCCAGCTGAGAGTAATGTCTGCCTTGGCTGGTATTCTTCTCTGATTCAAAATAACCCAGCCCATTTAACAGTACGGTAGAGTAGAGGGTGTTCTAACCCCGGCCCTCCGCAGAGGCTTTTCAGATGTCAAGCAACAGACCATCCTATCCCGTGTTTTGATTAAGGGAAAGAGCGGTTATCAGCTTTGGTGGCAGGCCCAGGATAACTGAGGGAACGAAGACAGAGTCAAGATATCTCTTGTCTCAGCATGCAGTTATTAAAAGAACATGTCTGGAGGCAAAGAAGAGGCCTAGAAACCAGGCAGATTTAAAAAGAAACTCTTTCCTTCTGTGTGGGGAGAATGAGGCAGAGAGAAAGCATCTGCTGAAACGTGGTTTTAAAAATTTCCTATTTGTGTAGTTAATCGAAATTTGCAGCGCTAGCAGGTGAGCTATTTAGGAATAAGAAATGGGGACACCAGGTCTTGTTTTGGTTCCAGGGGAAGGTTGGGGTCCTATGAACTGCCAGTGGTGTTTTAGGAGGCTGAGTGGGGATGAAAGAAGAGGAGGCTGCGGTGTGAAAGAAAAGCAGCAGTTTTAGAAGCCATGGGGGCTTTTCCACCCCGCTCTCACAACCTCTGTATGCCCACCCCACCCTAGAGACACTCTTCCCGCAGTTCTTCGGGGCTATGGCATCTCCACGCCTGGGTCTCATGCAGTTGTCAGTCCTTAAGCCTGCATCACCTTTCAGCAGCCACAGTTCGTTCCCTTTACCTTCCACGCGGACGGCAATGGGGCAGGTCAGGGACCTTTTCCTGGTGCTGAGAATGGATGTGGAAAAAGGAAGAAGACAGAGCACTGACAGGAGGGGCCTGCAGCGATACTGGAAGTGGTCTATATGGAGGGAAGATATTCAGCCTAAAGGAGCTGATCTCCTCTCCTAGGCCCTAGCGGAATTGGCAGATTGCTGCCCTCAGCAGCTGTCAAAGGCTGTGCCTACATTAGCGATTTGTTTCAAAGCAATAGTGCAGTTTGGAGGAAAATCCTGTCATTGTCTCCATTTACCATGTGGTGTTTCAGTTCTCAGAGTGGTTTTGGTGCATACAAACTAAATTCCTTAAGGAGGAAACGAAAACAGAAACTCGGCTTTAAATCCGCTCCACATGCACCCTAGTGCTAATGGGGACAGTAGGCTCCAAAATAGCGTGTGAGCTGCATATTCACAAGGTCTCTAGCACATACCTAACACTTCTCCTCAGAAAGCTTTGAAACACATGTGTAGCGGAGGTGTTTGGCTCTGGGGACCAGGCTAAATATAATCCAGAATAAACCCCCGAAACACGCATAACGGAAAAATGAGGTGCCTCGGTATCAACTGTTTAATTCCACGGATCCAGTCCTATTGTGCTGAATTACTTTCTCATGAAAATACTGCCTACTTTGCCTGTACCTTGAGCTGACTGTGGGATATGGCAAATCTAACATAAATACATACCTAGAATGTTTCTTGTATCTGAAAGGGGGGATGTGCGTACAATTTAATTATATATGTTAGCTTTTAAGACAGCTCTTTAATCACTATTGATGTTGCTCATCTTAACTTGAATCGAAGAGATACAGCAAAACCTGCCAGCAACCACAGTAGTAGGTATGCTGGTACCATAGCTGAGGATGCAGGGAGAGCTATGGAATTGTACCCCAGGATGGGTAAAGGCACTTGGGCTGAAAACTGCACTCAGTAAGATGCCTGCCCACCGAGAAAATAACTACCCACCTACCCACCAAGGTGAATAACTGTGACAATATCCTTCTCTCCTAAATGGAAGCTACTACGTGCCTGCTACAAGGGTAGAAGAAGCCAAACAATGTTTAAGGCGGAACAATGAATAGATGTAGCAGTCAATACTTACTAACCCAATTACAAAATTATATCAATTCTTAACTGTTGTATTGACTTTTTTTGTTTCACTTTTCCTATGATTTCCATTTATTTATGAGCTTCTTTATTTGCATAGCTCAGTGGCAGCACTGATCTAAGCTTCTGCAAGTAGTCTGTACTGCTATTGTCACTTACAGTCAGGGTTTAGTTATAGCTGCTCCCAGGAGCCATAATGTGCCCCCATCCCTCACATACCCTACTGTGAATTGAAAACATGTTCTAACAAAATGTTATGAAAGGGCACGCAAGATTACAAGGACATTTTTTTTTTTGTATGGAGAATTCTTGTGTTCTTTAGGAAGCTGTAATTTGTACAGTTTAATCTTTTTTTCTTACCATGTCAGATAAACCTAGACATGCTGCTCTCAGATGATAGCACGTTTGGAGATCTGAGAGAAACAGGGAGCTGCTGGAACATATTGCAGAAGCCTAAAGCACTTAGCAACAGAGAGAGTGTGGGATGCAGCGACAGAAGCCGGAATGTGGAAACAAGTGACATTGAGACGGCTGTTTGGGAAAGAAGAGCTTTTACTTTGTGTATAATTTCAGTAATTCTAAAGAACTTTGCAGTGTGGGAGGTCACTGCAGTCTCTGACTCTGCATATATTCTTCTCTGTGTGGCTGTTTTTCAAACTCTTGTGATAATTATTCCCCAAGAGTGCTGGATGTATTAATTTCCTTTTGTATTTCCTGTTTCTCTCAAAAACCAGAGAAGTAAAATTAAGGTATTTGATTTTGCTTCAATTTATCCTATTAAAACACGTTCATGTGACATGCGCTATGAAGAGATGTGTATCAGGAAACAGCTTGATTGCAGAGCTTGATTCTTCACATAATAATACAACTCTCTTTCTGCATACAGTGAAGCAGCATTAGTATTTTGTAGTAGGTCTAGTCTTTAAACTCATAATACGTTCTGGAGTGATACAAGCATTCACCATGATGATTTTTATTGCTTTGCACTAGAACATCCTGATACTGTGTACTAATGATGGCTGTCAGCTAGCTACTAAAGAGAAGATGGCTGAGGTGCTGGATAAATGCAGATGCAGAATAAATAGAGTTGAAATAAAGGAAAAAAGGCTCTGACATCAGAGTGAGTTTTAGAAGGGGATTCAGAAATCAGTGTGTTTCTACGCTCCACAGGTCACACTGAGGTAGAAATGATCTGGAGAACTGGAATTCTACCCAGCAATTGCCGGAAACTAATTTACTGAATGCATATGCATCTGCAAATGCAAAAATCTCCCTTCCTCTGAACAGTTGTTGTGCACTTTAAATGGAGGGCCCGCACAGCTCTAGGGTTGAAAGAAAGGCCATAGGCTATACAGGATGCTTAAGGAATTCGGAAACCTTATCATAAATGTTACATTTTGTATTTAAGAGGGTTGAACTGGCCATTAACTTGTACTTTCTTTTCCGTCTCTGTAAATCTCTCTTGTGGTTAGTATTATTCAGTGATCTAATTGTGTCCACTTCTCAGGTATTCTCTATTGAAATTAATAGTCAAAGGTAATGATAAAGGTGTACTAATTTATGATAATAATAGAGGTGCTACAGAAATGCATCGAACCGAAAAGATGAATAAATTAATATATAATAATGATGCCTGAAAAAATATTAGTATTGAAATCTAACAAATTTATCTTCTTACTGAATAGTTCAGAATGGTTTCAGGCTACTGTTGATATTCTTTAATTGCACATGTGACCTGTCTTTGAGTAACCGGCCTTTTAAAGGGAACTGAATTCAGCCTGACTAGTGATCAACGGTTTACTTCCAAAATGTTGTAGTAATTTCACTTATCAAAATCCAGTAATCGCTTTACACTAAATGGCAAAATTAAAAAATTGAAATAAATAAAATGAAATAAAAAAGGACACAAAATGAACTCACCAGACCAAAGCTTGGTAACAAATGTATTATCAAGAAAATGAATAAAGTCAAGAGACTTCTCTAGTCCGTATGAGAAGCGTAGTGTAGGCAAGGCATTATCAAATCATTCAGGCTAAAACAGGGTGAACCTGAAAAGTCATCCCATGACACTTGTGAACAGCATTCTCTTCAAGCCTTCCAAAACACACTGGGACCTCTTACAGCTCACTAATGTAAGAGAAGATCATCTTGGCCTGAACCTCCCTAGCTCCTTTTAGGAGGTTGCTTAGGAACAACCCTGAAGAAATGCTCCACCATTTATACCTTCAGGGCAAAACACTTTCCTTGAGGAAGTTTCCCACAGGTCCCTGTCAGCAAACTTCTCAGGGACTAAGCGCCAGACTGTCTCTACATTTTAATGTCTCTCTTCCATATTAATATCTGCAGAGCCTCAGAGAGGAAGTATCACCTGTTGAAGAGGTTTAAAGACCTGAAATTCCAGCACCATCGCGAAAACATACGCCTTGACCTACTCCCACTTCATGTTTTTTCGTTCTTCTTACTTTCTTGTTCTGTTGCTCTCAGCTTCTGCCTTTCTCTTCTCCTAAGGAAGACGATTATCTCATTATCTCAGATCTCTGCTGTACCCAGCATACATAATTGCCACCATCAACCCTGAATTCTCTGACTCGGAAAATGTAAGTCAGAGGCTTGAGGGAACTCCACCCACTCTGTGGTGATCTGCCCGACCCCCCTCACCTTCCCATTCAGCGCTCCCACTCTCTGCTTTCTACTCCAGCTGCTTCTCCAAAACATGTCTTAGATAATGGAAATTCTAAGAGCAGTAGCATTAGCCCCCACTTTTTGCTTCTGCTGAAAATCTTCATTTTTATTTTTAAATGGTGCAAAAGCTTTTCCAAAGACAAAAAAAGAAACACGTCAGGATGCTACTGATACCATATTCTTCACGATAACATCTTTTCCTAGAAAACTAGCCTGCAATCCCCCTTTTAATGTGTGAAGGCAGCCAGCATCACTATCATGCAGGAAGCTGGAGCAAGATACTAGTCAGTGTTGCTGTTATCAAGGGAAGTTTGCCCGATTTTAGATCTGTGAGACTAAGGCCTAGGATCTGCCACAGCTAGCTTAATCTTGTTCCTTGCCCAAACCCCAAACTGCAACAAACATATATATGAAAGTGAAAGTACCTCTTCTAGGAAGAATTCTGAAGAAGGTGTTATTTTTTCTTTTTCATTTATTTCCCTCTTCTGTCCAGACTGTCTCTCACTATTCTCCTGAGCAGCCTCTAGGGCTGTACTTCAGAGACATACTTCCATCAGTGTTCAAGGCATGATTTTTTTTCTCTCAAGAGAAGACTCTTCTCCAGAGACCCTACTCTTAAGCATCACAGGCACTTAGTCCATTTTCCTTTCTTTTCCTCTGCTATTCCTTGTGACTTCTTCCCTTCACCCCTTTGTTTTGTCTTTGCCTCCTTGCCCAGTGCTTACTGTGGATTCCCTTATTCTCTTTGGGCTCCCTTCTCTTCTTCCCCCAAAAGAGAATACCACTTATGTGCTCTTTTCCATCCTGTACAACTATAAAATAAGTTGCACTATCATCTACTACAGTTCCTTCTCCTTGCATGCCAGATGCCACATCTCACAGACCTCAAGCTTTCCAAGGCAAATTGCAGTCCTTTACTGCATCCCACTAGCAACAGTCTCTCCCTTCTTGTCATCTCCATATTTTTATGTTCCCAGACCCTTCACTTTGTGCACCTGTGGTACTATGAATTACTGGCCATTAAATGTGCACCCACACTATGCAAAACAGCACCCTATCAGAATACACAACATGATCCCAGATACACTAACTTCAGAGACAGACTGTTCTGGTACGTCCTTCTGCTGTAATTACATTGTGTTGGTATTTCACACAGCGCAGCACTGTGCCAAGTGGCTGAGCCTGTTTAGAGCTGGCTCCGATGCTGCATCTGACGTCAGATCAGGACCGGCAACAAGAGTCGTCTGACCCGTGGCTGAAATCGGGATTTGGCATTATGGCACCGCACAATTTATTTCCTTTTCTTCTTACACTTCCCTGAAAACACACCAATTTTCACTCTCCCTGAACTACCAGACTCTTGTGAACTATAGATCATACAGATGCTGAAAATCAGTCACAGAGGAGAAGGGTATTCTTTAGAGTGTGCAAGTTGCTGAGTGAGGACTAGGTGGGTATTGCCGGGATATCTGAAAGAGCAGCAGGAACAGTATTACAGTAGGATAGACATTATTCTCAGACATGCTTCTTAGTATGTGTTCTAAGGATATTTTTATGGGTTCCCTGGAGGAACCATGCACATCTGCAGCATGGATAAGGGCAGGATCTCTGTTCTCTCAGTCCCTGTAAATGATTTTCATAGAACAGTGCAAGCAGAGCCATTACACTGGATCGTCCCATCTGTGACTGATCTGCTACCTACCAACTGAGCTGCACAGAAGAGTGGTCTCTGGGTTAGGGACAGCGTTTACATGTAGAAGGCCCATGGAGAGTAGCCTGGAAAAGTTGGAGACTCCTAGGAAAGTACATGAAGCATTAAATTGTTATTTTAAGGAAATAAACCAAAGCTCTGAAGAGGACATTGTAATTCCAGACGTGGAGAACACACTTTTTGTAGCAGGGCTTAATGATGTGGCCCTTTTTTCTTAACTAAATCATGAGACAAACTACAAACCAGGGGCATAGGCCCTATTTGTAAACTTTAACCTTGAAACAGATAAGATACCGTATGCAACATGCTGGCATGTTTTGTTAGGTATTTATAATCACTGCACTTTTGTCATTTGCATTAATGGCACTGAGGAGACACTGAAAATCTTCTCTTTAGCTCTTTGAGACAGACAGAAGATGTAATTCTGTGACAAGTGAAAAATTGTGTTTAACTTTGTGCATAAAATTTGTAAGCAATTTCTCTCTCCTCTCTCTGCAAAGAAAAGTGTAGGTAGAAGTGGTAACTTAGAAGGCTTTTTCTTCAAGTATATATCTTTTTAAAAGCAGTTCTCCAGAAATGGCGTAACTGTTTTTCATATTGCTTCAAAAACTTTTATTTCCTTATTAGCAAAGTAGGCTATGGCTATAAGAACAAGGAAAGCAGTGCAATCGCAGCAGATCTGTGCTGTGAAACAATTAGTCCCAGGGACCAAATGTTCACATAATGCACATTTCGGGGGTTTTACTTTGAGCTCGTTCTGCTCTGTTCCTAGAGACTGAATCTGCAGTAGCAGTTGGAAGATGCCAGGTGTGCTTGTGGAGCGCACGTTTCAGCTTGGTTCCATTCAGAAAGAGTTCAACCCATGCATTCGAGACCACCCCGTAACTTGAAACAAGTGCAGGAGCTGGGGATGCTTCAAAAGAACACTCTTGATCAGAAACAAAATTCTAATGTAGATGCACCCATAATCTCTGATCTACAAATTAGCTTGGGTTTTTTTAATTCATGTTTGATGCCTAGTGATTATGTTTCTGATGACTAAATTACATTTAAGTTACCTTTGTGCTAACTCAGATGGATGTATAATGCTTTATTTCAGTGAAGTTGTGTCTGCCTTCTCTAAGGAATCATTCTGTCAATCTTACAATGGAATCATACAGGTACAACATAACAAAATGTGCTCTTCTAAGGATAATTTATTAAGTAACTCTATTGCTAACAATACAGAAGGAAGGAGTAAAATCTAGCTCACTTTGAATCTACAAAGGTAAATACGGTGCTTTTGTCTCTAAATGTAATAGATATGGCAGAGTATACAAAGTAGATCCACAGAGTGAAAAATAGCCATTTTACTATATCCATACCTAATAGATGAAGATCCATATGTCCGCTTGAAAGCATTTTAGCAAAATTTTCAAAACTTGCTACCAAAGTTTCATTTACATTTGTGTGGCCAAGGCCTACACACTTTTTATTATTGCATCAATTAAACATGGTAAAGTGCTGATAGCAATTTCTATTTTTCCTGAGTGCCATCCTATAGAGTAAAGGTAATGGTTTGATCTTTATAATTTGAAATTCTGAGGGAGAAAAGGGTAAAGATTACAATGAGTATCTCCTGGATGAAAATCAAAAATGTAAAGAACAGACTGATAGTATGTCGACCAGAAATGTATGTAGTTGTATATATAATGTATATAATTGTCTTTCGTGCTCTATAAAATGGCAATACAAATTGCTATGCTAAAGGAATGGATGGTTATATTTGTAAGGGGCTAATTGCATGGGTTCAGAGTAATCGTTGGAGAATGAGAAGTAAAAGTCTCTTGCTCATTAGAAAATGGATACTGTAAGAGTTGTCAGCTTGGTGGTTTAAGACTTTTAACAGAATGATAAAACTGCAAGAATTAGCACCTATTGCCTTTTTTCTCTAAAAACTTATAATAGGGATATTGAAAACAGACCTAAAAAATGACATGTATAAGATCTCAAATTAATAAGGTATTTGAAGGATTCTTCACTCATATAACTTTCCAAAAATCATATAACTGTTTCCTAAATAGGGATTCCCAATAGACTATTTATTATCACAGATTATTTGCCAATACTGTTTTATTAATTTTTCTCTTTGGTACACTTTGATACTAGATGAAAGTCCATGTTAAGACATACAAGATGATAAACTTTACTGAATTACAAATAACCAAGACCTTTATTCCATTATTGTTTTGGTATTTTATATAGGTATGTATCTTCTACTGCTTCACTTTCTCTGCATTCCTTTATGTTCATCTCAAAGGAGAGAGCTCTCAGCCTAAAGTTTCACATGAGTCCAGCTTAGTCATGGAATATTACTCCATCCAAGTTCTCTCTGCATCAGAGAGAAGTTCAAATGTACAACTAATAAATTCCACTTAGTCTGCCCATTAAGAGAGGTATGTTTACAATTTCATGGAGGGTCTTTCAGTCTGAGGAATAAGGATTAAATTATCTCATTCTGATTGATAAAACAGTATTTCCAAGTTACTCTGTTGCCATTTAATATCATTTTAATAAAGCATTCTAAAATTCTGAAGAATTTTTAAAGCATACTAAATGTTGTTAAATATAAGCCCTAGACAAAACTTCTAGTAAAAAGACAATATGAATAAAATCAAACCAGAAAAAAATCCTAGGCATTAAGTAGAAATAATAATCAAAACGCATAGCAAAGAAGGGTGGCTCAGAAAAAGAAGAAAGAGATATAAAAGTATTGGCTACTTCAAATCTATTGCAGTCAAAACTAGAAATCACTTGCTACACCAATTATGAGAAACAGGACCAAACACCAGGACGAGTAATTTCTTTTATTTAATAAAGGTGCTCCACTCCCATTAAGCATTTGCATACTGCTATTCCTTTTGAAACTAACACTGAAAATAAAGGTCTGCCCTGTGAAGTGCTAAGGAAAAAAAGGCTAAAGGAAGGCTTACTTCAACCATATTAGCTCTAACAGATCTACTTCTGCTCTCCAGCTTAATTTCTGCGGCCTGACATATCAGTGGCAATCAGTGGTTTACCACCAAAAGAAGTCAGAATCCCTGCGGGAAACACCTGTGCTTCTACCTATTCCTGTTAGCAGCTGGTGAAGTCTGGGATTTTAATCTTCGTTCTAGCAACTATTTACTCTTATTTAGTATCATCATACTTTTTGATACTGTAGCTTTTCCTGCAGCCCTACTAGGGATTTAATAATCCAGTTTCTGCATTTCTATAGATATACTGATAAATGCATAATCCTGTTTCTGGACAGTTTTTATTTCATAAAATATAATCAGGCAACAGCATCAATTGCTCTAAAAAGAAATTATTCTAATTTTTACTTAAACTGAAATAAAGCCAACATGCCTGTATTCCACTGTTCTAGAAAGTAAGCAAATAACCTTCCCACATGTATGTAGAATGCAAACCAATTACTTTTTGTTAAACATTAATTTTCTAAAATTCTAAAGTGCTGAGATAAAAGCTCACAATGACATAATTACATATTATTAGAAATAATATATACCAAGATAATATAGTAATATATACAAAAAGCTCAGGATGTTATATATTATTAGAAATAATAACCTAGAAAATATAATTAAATAGAATAATAAAAACGGCATTGTTGAAAAATATGAAATATCCAAATAACTATGTGAAGACAAAGATATTTTTTCTACTTTCTTGAATTAGCAAGACTTAATAACCAACAAATAATTACTTTTCCACATTGCATAATTTTCTTCTGCTAATTTCCAAGCTGCTAAATCTCCTAGTCCAAGGTCAGGCTATTGCCCAAAACAATTTCTGTCAGCTGCTTGAACAAACCTCAATCAGATACTTTGACCTTGGAGTGAAATATTCTGGCAAGTGAGTGAGAAACTAGTAAGAATGGAAAATGGAAGCAATGATGCCAAAAAGTTGCAAAATTCATACTGTAATGCAATAAGAAATGGCCTGAACACAAATGCATTGATCTAAAAATATTGGAGGTCATCACCAGGTTATTTTAGGTCTCCCTTTGTTTGCTGCCAATGGTTAATTCCTAGAAGAGTCTATTTTGATCCCGTGAGTACTCCCAGACCAAATGCACAACAGAGAAAGTGTTATGATAAGGATGCATTTGGCTACTCAGGAGTAGTGTTAATTCCCCCAAGATGATTTCTATCTACAGCATTTGTAGCAGCTCAGAATTATAACAGCAAATGTGCATCAGAAGAATATGAATAAAAATGCACTATCATATTTGGCTTCAGGAGATATTTGGGAAGGTGTTCAGAACGAATCTATTTCTTGGAAGAGGCTATACTTCCTCTCATTTAAAGCTTGTCTTGAGAATCTTTATGAAATGAAGAAAATTGAATTAATTTCTGTGCTCCCCCTCTGCTACTTCTTTTCTCACATTCCATAGAAAATATAACCATCTTGCCTGTCTCTCTGCTCAATAAATTGGATGTTGTCTTTAGATCAGGCCTCTCTCTAGGTTTTTATAGATACAGATAAGTGGTCCATGTTTTAGTGTGTTTCTAAGATGCAGCTCTCATGCACATCACTAAAAATCTTGTTCAGACTGTCACCATTTCATAATTGGACGGGATTTACAGGCCTTTTGCGCAAGACTTCTTTACTGTCTCTCTAAACTAGCCTTAGGCAAGGCTTCTTCATTAGTAGAACCCCTACAGCTTCCTGAGATCTGAGACAAGATCTTTTAGTGAATCAAGAAGTTTACCTCCCTGGTCTGTCTAGTGAACCAGAAGTAGCACATCCTCAGAAGAAATATTTGCAAGTCCCTGGAGGTCTTTCCAAAATAAGCTATATCAATTGATGTCTACTTGAGTAGAATGTACTTGTAAACTGGAATAAAGCATATCCGAATCAAGTAAATAACGGGAATTTTAGGCAAACTATCTCATTGAAGCAATAGTTCCATCTCTAGGAAAGTCACTAAAGGACTTTGATGTGTCCAACTGCTACCTTAGGTACTTAAGTCCATAAGGCAGACCTCAGAATCTGTTGTGTTTCAACTTAAACCTCTTACAAACTCAGGCAGCTATATAAAAAACAAAGACAGGTTAATCCACGCAATGCATAACAATACAGCCTGAGTGGGTGAGCCAAATCTCACAGATTGTTCACACAAATATTACACATTCCTACACCTTCTTTGGGGAAAAAAAAACCACAACTGAACAAGATTGCTTCTCCCATGTAACACATTTTCTGCAAATCAACTGAAATTCATCTATGTGCCTTTTTTCCTAATGTTAAAAAAAAAACCTGATAAAGCCTTTTTGTGAGCACTCACACTCACATTAAAAAAAATTACTTCAATATTATAACCTTGAAAACTTATACTTCATCTTTAGAATTTGGCACTGAAGCCTTCCGTGTGATACAACCAAAACACAGTGACAACTGTCACCCCAAACTCGAACGCAGCTCTGTAAGAACCTGGCAGTTGCACAGTTCTCAGTCATTGCAGTTCTTTTTCATGTTGATCACTCTTTTCCCTTCCTCTTACTACACTGACACACTAGATCAGAAAGGAAGCCAACAACCATTTTCAAGGAAAAACTTGGGTTTCCTTCTATTAGCATTCACTTGCATTAAAACTGCCCCACTTCTGCCTGGCTTATCTAAAAGACCATCATTTGCTTGTCAAAAGATTCACAAGCTTCAGCTACTTTGTTAGTGTATTTTGTGAAGTTCAGAGACCATTCTGTTGTTTGACAAATTTTGTATACTGCTCAGTGACAGGAATAGCGCTGCAATACTTTACAAATATGTGTCACCATCTCAGCAAAGGACTCAATCTGCTGCTTTGTTTGAAAAGCTATCTGCGTTGTTTCCTAAATAAGCCATTTCCACCATCTTTTCACATTTCCTACCTTTGCAGTCAGGCATGTACCTTCTTAATTCAGGACATGTTTCTTCATGGTACAGCAAAAAATACTAATGCTATCAAAACATGGCAGTGTATCTCTCATCTCCTTACTAACTTTTCCAGTAAAAGGCAGCAGGTAGCCCTTAGATAAGGTTAGGAATCCACACATTCTGTTTGAATGTAAAGGCAGATTTAAGTAAGACATTTGAGTCTAAAGACACTTTTAGTAAGCCACAAGCAGCTCTACAAAACAGCCCTAAAACATAAGGATGGGAGGGGAATGATGACAGTATCGATAAAAGTCCTGTATTTCCATGTCAGTCTTATCAGTTGCAGGTATGGACAAGGGCCACAGACTGTGATAGCAATACACTTGCACATCTGCTGCACTTCTTAGCTTCCTGTACAGTTAGTTATTTGAAAGGAATGTTGATTCCAGCAAGTGGTTTGCCTCTTGTAAGCTTAGTCCAAGTTCTTCCTTTGTCTTTTCCCATTGGACAACTTCATCACATTTATAAAGTGTACTTGTGGCATTCAGCAACTTAGTTCACCTCTTCCATCTATGTAATGGCTTTTTAAGGACCTTGATCAGGCAACTTAGAGCTATTCTTTTGTATCACATTTGATATACCGTATGAATAGCAAATGGTGTACTGTTGCATAAGACATATTGTTTCCTTGAACTTGTTTTCCTTGCCTAACTCCCTAAGAATCAGCACATGGCTGCCATCGCTTCTTTCTCTAGAGTCCCTTCTAATCCAACAATGCTCTCCCGCTCAAAGGGGGAGAACTGTGGACTCTCACTGGCACTTAGGACCAGGCAGGCATACCGCAAGTAGAGTAAATGCTGATCCCAGTTCTGAATATGCTAGTCCATAAATATGTGACACGTTATTTTAAAGTTCCCTGTCTTCATTAGCCTACCAGCCTGAAGACACTAAGCGATAGCCTAGAATCACCTAAACTCTGACTTTTTTTCCTAAAAGCATTGAGGAAGAGATGACATAAATTTAGCTCTTTCATCTCTGGGGGATGTCAAGTTACCCTGCAGAAGTCTGGCACCACAGCATCCGTGATTGCCTCTTGTCTCTGAATATCAAACAGCAAAATATATAGGCACCATAATTCAGGTGTACATTTGCTACAAGCATCCCAGGAAGGGATCTGAACATGCATCTCAGAATTACTCATAGGAAACAAACTTTGATTGATGTACTAAATAGGGCTCGGCAGACGTTACCTCAGCCCCTGTACCCTGATACCACTGGACACTCTTCCTGCCCAACTCTGCTGTGATCATGCAGCGTTTCCCCTCTTTGTTTGCTCTAGGTAACCACTGCTGTTCACACAAGTGGAACTCACACATGAGAAGTAAGCAGGCAGCTTGATGAGTTAGCAGCAAAGCTTTTCCCCTTTCTGACTCAAGCATACTCTTGGCCCTATAGGCATGAGAGCAGACACTTCCTATATGGGTTTTTACTAATTTAACTCTTTGTGTGTCCATCAGTTTCTGAGGCAGCTTCCTCCCATCTGACCTATCTGGTGGTATTAAATCACAGGTTGCTGTGACTTCTCTGCTTGGGTCAATGGATTTACCTAAATTCCATTTCTTGGGATCCTCTCTGTGCCACTCTCCACAATCTCACCTACTTTCTCCCTAATTTTACTGTAACTGATTACTATCCAAATGTTCACCTACCAATGATGAATAAATCATTAGCTTTCCAATCAACAAATCATTTTTCTTTAGAGTGTAGGGACATATGTAATTCAAAGAATTGCTATAAACTTTCCAAGTCATACAAGTACTGATATGTATACAGCACTTTTTGAGGAAATTCTCCTAACATGGTTGCAACTTCAGTAGTCATCACTCTCTTACTGTTTTGTATACACCAAACTTTTCTCCCTAAACATCAGAATATGCACGCTGAAGGCTTCTGAAGAATCTACAATCTTTCCAAAGTTAAAAAGTTCTATTCATTTAACTATAAGCCTTTTTGACTTTTGGACCCATTAAATGTCCGACCCATTAAATGTTAGATGGACACTATCTGAAATGTAAATTTGAGTTTTCTCCAGAACAGTAAAATAGGAATCAATATTCCTATTAAGCATCCAAAATTGAAGTAACATACATGCCATAAAGCTTGCTGCTGTGTAGTTCCTTGCTGTGGTTCTCCCTGGTTTTCCAGCCTGGGTGCTGAGAGACTGAGAGCTGTCCTCCTTACACTAAGCCTCCACCTAGCAGGGAGTGCGTACTTGGACCCTGTGGAGTTCTGTCCCAGGAATTTTAGACTGAACACTCTTCATGGTCTGGCTGATCAGCTGTGTCCTGGTTAACCTCCCAGTGGTTAAAGCTTTATCTTTAAATAGTTCTGTAATCTTACCCTTTGGGACATGGCTATAATCCCTTTCTCTCATTGTTTTCTTTGATTCAATTTGTTTCTGTGCCTTAAACACTAATTCAAACTGCTAATGTTACATTCAGTCCACCGTCTCGTAGCCAAATATTAGAGATATGCAAAGTTTTACTCAGCAATCTCGTTTCCAGTCTCTCAAGTTCTCCTTGAAGCTTCTAGGCACTGCTGCTTTGTCAAGGGCACGTCTCTGCCTCCCGTGAATGGGAAGATCAGCCCTTTGGGACACAGCACCATCTAGTGAAGCAAACTAGCTCAGATCTTCATAGGCACTTGAATGATGCCACCAGCAGTACTCACAGTGGCACAAGCTGCCTTTCACAAGAGGCCAGTGTTTATTAGTCATCTGGAATCCATCACAGGAAGCTCTGGTTAGCATGGCAAAGCATAGGAAAAATCTTTAAATGTAACAGTAATTGCTCTCCAAGCCAAGTTCTCGTATTTCAGTTGTCTTGTAAAATTTGTCTCTGTACCCAGTGATTTCTAAATCCCAGCATCAGCACCTTTGTGCCATGTCTTTTCATTGCAGGCTTCGTTTTCTACTGCCCCCACAGAAATCTGAGGAACCTGCTCCCTCTTGCACTCAACCATTTGCTCCCACCTAAATGCCATTCCACCATTGTTGCTGGAATTAACTCCACACATATGAATTGCCTGTAATGATCCCTGCTAACACCTTCCCGTAGTCACACCATACCTGTTGGGCGATGGATCCACACAACTCCCAGGAGGTAACAATACAAAATCAGTCAGACATGTTATTCATTTTGCATATTCCCCATAGCATCTAAATTATTCCTACATAATTTCTCTGGCCTGGCTAATGCAGTATTTTCTGGTTCCCATCATTCAGCATGATGATGATGCATCTCTCCAGTTGTTCAAAGGATAGTTCTTTACTATCAGCTATGAATTACTTGGGTGCACTTTTCAGGTATTTCTTTGCTTTATCCCTCCTTTGATCTTTTTCCATACAATGTCAAGAAACTGCCTCCAACTGGACCTGGCTGCCAGGATTCATTGCTCACTCACCACATTTCTAAGATTTCACTTTCATGTTTTCAGTTAACTGTCCCTTATGCTCATCATGATGATGAACACGGCAACATAGCTGGTTTCCTTTACATCCCTCCCAAAATCCTTTATGATAATGCCTATGAAGAAAACACATCGGTTGCTATGGCTGCCTCCTATAATATGGATAAATATGGCCCGGTTGTTTCATGGTTTGCCACCTTTTTTAATAGACAGATATAATTGTTTAGAGGATTACCACATTTTCTTCTTTATCTGTAGTTGTGCAGTAGGCAGGCTCAGTGATGCAATTAGTAAGTTCAAAATGACATCCCTGGTTGATATACGTTATTGAAAAACCGTCTCATAAGGTACCTCCTGGCCTTGTCCAAGCTTCCTCCAGCAGCCTTTGCATGGCGAACAACCTCAACACGGCAATGCCTTTTGATAGCAATGGTCCTAGCCGCTGCCATGCCGCATGGTGCCCATGAAGCCTCTTCAGCTGCCTCTTGGCAGAATGTAGCCTCAGAGAGAGAAGAAGGCTCTCTCACCTGCTGGAGAGAGGTGCGAGGACCCTTCCAGCTGTGTGAGGCCCTTCCGGCTCCTACAACCCAAGCCCCAATCTGAAGACTCCTTCCCCAGGGGATGGAGGCAGATTTCACAGAATCACAGAATTGTAAGGGTTGGAAGGACCTTTGGAGATCATCTAGTCCAACTCCCCCCACCTAAGCAGATTCACCTAGAGCAGGCTGGGCAGGAATGCATCCAGGCAGGTTTTGAGTATCTCCAGAGAAGGAGACTCCACAACCTCTCCACAACCTCTCTGGGCAGCCTGTTCCAGTGCTCTGTCACTCTCAAAGTATAGAAGTTTTTCTCATGTTGAGATGGAATTTCCTGTGTTCCAGTTTGTGCCCATTTCCCCTTGTCCTGTCACTGGACACCACTGAAGAGTGTCTGGCCTATCCTCTTCGAATAGGTTGCCCAGGGAGGTTGTTGAGACCCCTTCCCTGGAGACATTCAAGGTAAGGCTCGATGAGGCCCTGGGCAACCTGGTCTAGTTGGTGGTGTCCCTGCTGACTGCGGGGGGTTCGGACTAGATGACCTTTGAAGGTCCCTTCCAGCCCAGATGATTCTATGATTCTATGATTTCTATGAAACCTGCTCTTTAGATATTAATAAGCATTGATGAGATCCCCTCGCAGTCTTCTCTTCTCCAGGCTACACAGACCCAGGTCTCTCAGCCTTTCCTCATAAGAGAGGTGCTCCAGTCCCTTGATCATCTTTGTAGCCCTCCTCTGGATTTTGTCCAGCAGGTCTCTGTCCTTGAACTTGGGGACCCAGAACTCGACACAGTACTCCAGATGTGGCCTCACCGGGGCAGAGTAGAGGGGGAGGATGACCTCCCTCGACCTGCTGGCCATGCTCTTTTTAATGCGCCTCAGGAGACCATTGGCTTTCTTTCAGCCCTCCGCCAACCCCTCCTGGAGCTCTCAACTCGAAGCCGGGCCCCCGGGGACTCCACGGCCGCCGTTGCCCGAGGCCGTTGCCTGGCGACGCCGGCGCGTTCCCGCTGCGGCCGGGCCGGATCATGGAGGATCCCACCGGGCTGCCGCTCCCCGGCTGCGTCCCGCAGCCCCCGCCGGCCACTTTCTTCGGGGCCGTGGCGCCGGGCAACCCGGTGGTAGACAGCTTCGAGGCCGAGCTGCGGGACGTCCTGGGCTTTCTGCGGCGGCTGGGAGGCGCGGGGGAGGCCCAACCG
Source organism: Numenius arquata (assembly GCF_964106895.1). Taxonomy (NCBI): domain Eukaryota; kingdom Metazoa; phylum Chordata; class Aves; order Charadriiformes; family Scolopacidae; genus Numenius; species Numenius arquata. The sequence goes on along the minus strand of NC_133577.1, from coordinate 81,937,043 downwards.
CAGCAGCACGACCTGCACCGCCGCGGGTAGGAGCTGCTCCGCCGCCCCCTCGTCGTCCCCGCGTCGCCACCCGCTCCGGGAACCCCTGCCTTAACCCCCACCCTTCCTCCTTCTGCAGCCCCTTCCCCTCGGCCGCCGGCTCACCCCGGCTTTCCCCGCCGCCTCCCCGCCGTTCTGGGCCTGCCATTCCCCCCGGTGCGGCGCCTTCCTCGCCCTTTCTCTCCTTCTCGCCCCCCTCCTCACGCCGCATCCCGCAGGCCAGGGAGCCCCTTCCCTCCTGCTCCCCCTGGCCTTGGAGGTGGCCAGGAGGTTCTTCTCCTGGATCAGTTTCTCCAGCAGTGTGCCAAAAGACGGGGCAACCCTTTTTTTCCTTTTTTTTTTTTTTTTTGAATTAAAACCCCTTCAAAATCTGACCACCTCCTTCTTCAACACTTCCTAGAAGTTAATGCTTTAAGGGAAAAAGCACAAGGTGTTGTGGAAGTTGGCAGCGCCACTGTTTGCTGTATATTGGAGCTGCCTGAGCTTTCTGGTAGGAAAATCCCTTCACGGCATTGGAGCCACTGGCAGCCCACCAGCCTGTGCTCCTGCGTGCGAGGGTGAAGATGTGTGGGCACGTACGTGCCTCTAAAAGATGGCGCTCGCAGTAGGGCCACTTGAGGATAACACCACACAGCTCTTTTTGTGCATACGTCTGTGTCTACACTGGTATATTTTTATACACATAGATGCGGGCAGAGCATATGGCAAGTATACTTGTGCATCTTTGTTTGCTCTCATATGTGCATATCTGTGGGTATGCATAAATCTAGATTTTGTACTCCAGTTAGGATAGAGCAACTGGAATCGGTGTATGATTCATAGTGCATGCATATGTCTATTATAGACTGTGCATTTCTTACGTAGCCCTCCCTGCTGCATTTAGGTACATTATGAGATAAGAGTTTGACTGCTTCTTTTGAGGTAAACGGTTGGTTTTCTATCATTATTATCTGCACAGTGTTCTATTCTAAATTTGCAGGTAGGTCCTTAACATAAAAAATGAGTTTCCCAGGTTATCAAAATTTCATGCAAAACCAGCATGGGAGTTAGGTTACAGGGGGGTGAAGTGCATCACTTAGGTGCAGCTTCTACCCTTACGCATTTCACTTGGTACTTTCCTAGATGTAGTCCACAAATGACCCTTCTCTAAAGGAGCTGTGTACATTTTCAGGAGCTGCTCAGATTCTGCAGCCTGGTGTTTGTCTGCACTGGAGATCTTTCCTTTTCTAAGCTGTCTGGATTTCTAATTTATTTATGTGGCCCGTTCATCGTCAGGTATAGGCCTAGATCTATCATACAGGTATCAGCCTCCAGGCTTTTGCCTCTAGTGTTTTGAATCTCAGTGTATTGGCTTTTTATATTGCTTCAGCAGCTAATTTCAGTGCTTTGCTATTTTTAAGCCTTTCTGTAGCTTCAGACCTTTTTTGTTTTAGCTGATCTCTATTCTTACTTTGAAAGTTATCCACTCTAGGCACAATAGAAGAAGGACAGCTCAGCTGCTTCAGATACCACTAAAATTGCCAATAACGAACACACTCGTATCTTCTACATGTTCATTATATCTCAGGTTGGGAGTTGGACATGCTGAATCTGATCTGTTTGCAATGTCATGCCAAGTTACCAGTTTTTGTAAACAGTGTCTCTAAGCCTTTGTTTACTTTAGCCTCTGGAACAGGACCTGAGTAGGCTCTGTCTTACTCAAACTGCTATTTTGTGGATGTGACCCATGTCCACACATAACACGGCTGACATGAGAGCATCCTTTTATCCAAAAAATTCTGCAGGGTTCATCACAGAGATGAGAACTCAGGCTACCTGGGTTTTGATCCCAGAAGTCACTGGTAGTAATGAGGCATACCAAAATTCCAGGGCATTGAGAATATTGTGTAGCATGAAGCTCCCAGTAGCTCTGCACCCTCTGGCATTCTTCATTTGTCTGGGGGCAGTACAGAGGTAGAAGACTGGAATTCTGATTGTTAGCATAGGTTTAGGCAGGTAGCGAAGTCATGGGCATTTATTTGTGACTGTGAAATTTCAGGGTTGTTTCTCCCTTGCCTCTCATTGTTTGATAACTCAAAATTGGAGTGTGAGCTGCTTGCAGAACCAACCTTAGTCTAATTGTTCCTAGGAATTTCTGAAGGTAATGGCTATTACAGATGCTTTCCTAAATGCTCTAAAGACTTCTTGCTGTGTCATTTGTCAAGCTACTTTTCCTGGCATGGGTTGAGATCAAAGTGTTCTTGTTATTCAAGGAGCAAGAAAACCAGCTTCCACGCGGCCAGTATGTTCACTTTAGAAAAATAAAATTGTCAGCTTCGTTCCTCCAATGCTGTCAGCCTTTGGTGTTGATATGTCAACAGTAAGGCCATAATTTAGGCACTTAAAATGTTACAATGCAAGAAACAAAAATTAATGAGTCCCTGCCCTTATTGGAGTCATATATCTTTTCAATCAGAAGTAGCAATCAGAAGTACTTTCCCTTCAACTAAATGAGAAGTTGTTTTACCCTATTTCTTCTCTCAGCAAAGGGTCCATCTAAAGGATTACCTTGTACTACTGATTTTATCTCACGTTGTGTGGCTTAGCCCCCCTTATTTAATAAGACTCTTTTGATCAGTATCAGAGAATCCTTTACTACCTGTAGTAAAGACTTTTGGCCCAGAAATATAGCCATGGGGGCCTTGCCTTGTGCTTGGTTGCACACCATTAGGGGTTGACCTTAGGGAAATTTTTTTTTATTATTCATAGAGTGGTTGGAAATGAAGACACTTCACCTCTGAGCTCCAACAGCCCAGTATTTTTTTTAAGAATTCACTTGCTTAACTTGTTATTCTGGTGTCCTACAGCTTCTTTAAAAGAAAGGCTGATGAGCTGTTTGGGAAGTGTCTCACTCTCCTCCTTTGCCTGTGTCAAAGAAACATTCCTGTGTCATGAAACTCACTTGCAATTAGTCATGGCATTGTAGCAGATACAGTTTACCTTAATCTTCCTGTCGAAGTTGAAAGTCTAGTCAGATTTGTCACTACTTTACTAACCTAGTTAATTACATATTTGTTACTCACTTATTACATCTAAGAATTGCATGTGTTAATATAAGCATTCAAAACAAAAAATGAAGATGACCTTCACTGAGGACTTCCCAGCTGATCAGTCTTAAAGAAGTTTATTAGTCTCACCTTCCCAACTTTATCCATGGTCAATCTTACTACCAGTTCCTTTACAGCCTTGCAACCTGATAATTACTTTTTTTTTTTTTTTCCCTTCTTTCTCCCTCGCCCCCCAGCAGCATCCCTAAAACTTCTTGGACTCTGGAAGTCTATTCCTGAGTTTCTTCCCTTGATAGTCCAAGGGAACTTGGCTCAGATGCCAGACAGATTCCTTCGCTTTGGACCCTCTTTGCAGATTTATTCCTACTAACTGGAGGGGGATACTTCCCTCAGTATAAGAAGTCAGTAGCCACCCAGACTGTTAATTGCTTATGGATGGACCAGGAGGAACTCATTCCCCATTTGGAAGGTGCTCTTCTTTAGACAAGACTATGGTTTCCTTTAAGAACATAATGCCTTAGAACATTTTATTCAGATTGTTGCTTTTGGCCTAGTTTGTTCTGTTATTGCATTTTTCCTTTAGGATACACCTCTAGAATGTCCTACTTATTTCTTTGCTGTTTACTTTTAAGAACTAAGAATTGTGCTGAGATGATACTTTTAGAAAAAAAAAAGGATTATGATGTTGTAATTCTTTGGTGTAAAGATCATTTTGACAGGTTTCTCATAAAGCCTTCTGTTTCACCTTGAAAATGTGAAGGTGGCTTGCAGTTTTCTCTGTGGAAAAAATGATGTTACTTACTGTGCTTTTTTTACTGGGAATCTTCTTATAAGGTGAAATAGAGAGCTGTCTAGGAGACTGTGAGAATGTATTCCAAGTTCCTGAATGTCAGAAGACAGCTTAAGAAAGTGTCTTACATTCTAGACTACCATCACTGTGTTAAGAGATTGAAAAGTTCCAGCTACCTCACACCAGTAAGCATAAGGTTTACATGTGAGAATTCAGCTAGAAGGTTACTTTAAAACATTAATTCCTCTCTCTTCAGTTGTTTTCTTTTCTTATTAAATTGCTACCAGTGAATAATTTAGCTGTTGTGGTTTCACAAGGCATTCTTTGCTGAGGTTTCTGTACAAGTGTTTTGTTAAGAGAATAAATGTAAGATATGCCCGGCACTGTCAATACTATAACAAATTTGGTAACAGAATTATTTTCTGAAAAATCCCTGTGCTTATTATCAGTCTATCTGATCAATTTTTGTTTTCCAGTTTGAATATAGCTTTCCTAAAGAAGTCTAGGGTGTGAAAGTTGTACACGTGAAGGTACTAATGCATCAAACAGCAATCAGTAGGGACCATAACACTGGCATTGATGTAGTCAGTTCCTCTGTAGAAGAGGCAAACTGCTTAAAGCCAGTTACCAATTAAGGGAGGCTTGCTAGTTCAGCCAAATCAGTAATTTGTTACACAAAATCATTCTTGATGACAACTGTGGCTAGAATAACAGGCAGAGGCAACAGAAGAGCATTGCAACTATCGCCATAAAATCCTTTCTATTTTAATGAACATGTCATTTGCTTCTCTCTGAATCCTACCCTTTATGATTTAAAATTCCTGAATATTTCAAGCCAAACGCAATTCATCCTAGAGGCTTTCTAATGACTTTCTTCTTTTATGATTCATGGTACAGCTCTATACACCATGAGCTCCATAGCTCTATATACCATAGCTCTATGTACTCTATAGCTCTGTGGTTTATTACATGTCTACCAGTTCCTAAGTTTGCTCCTGCCTGAGGTGCATTGTTAATTTGGGATCTTTTTCCCACTCTTAGCATTTGTAGTTTCCGGTCCAATAATTGCTGTAAGCTGTAAACCATTGAGTTTCTTTAAGATATCAAATTGTTTCTTCAATCAAACAGGACTTCTCAAATACTAGCTGAAAGGTGAGGCAGATTTTCCACTTATGACCATGTTTGAACAATGTGAGGGGATTAATACTAAGATATTTTAATAAGAATTTACACAGGAGATAACTCATCCTATTTTAAATGTGTGTTAAAAACTGGTGACAGAAATGAAACCCAGAAATGTCCTTGGCTGCCTGTTATATCCAGTTTTAATGATCACTTTTTTTTGAAATACATAGAGGTTCAAATAAATTTGGAAGAAAGGAGTTTTCGCAGTTTGAAGTTTTCCTGATTTATTTACTTGTTGTGACAGGTCTACTGCCAGTTTAATCTGGAATTTTTTCTCCTGTATCTTTTTCAGAGCAAATACTTTGTTTAATATTTGGATCAAACATAAGCCTCGACTACCAGAGTGGTATTACAATGAGAAACTTCTGAAAGTTGGTGATTCCCTTGCTCAGATCAAAGTAAGTCGTATGAAAAGAGAAAAAGCTCAATCACAGTCTTTGTTTCATTATGTTTCTATGCTACTTTAATTTTTAATCATATTTTAGTGAAAGCTGTTTAGAAAGTAGGGAAAAACTTTTACTAAATAATTTCAATGAGAGGTGGTGGTTTGTATCTTCTTGTAAAATTGCCCTAATTTCTTGATATATTTTCTATTATCTGTATTTTCTATGCACTCTTTGCCTTTTTAAACACCCCAAAATCTTTCTTTAATATTTGTTTGATGTTTCAGCACGGTAGAGTACAGTATCTGACTGTGCCTGTAGATGCTGCTTAAGTACAAATTGACAATGATAGGTGGTTTGTTCCACTGAAATTTCAACTCAGGGCTCAGTTAACCAAATGTGAATGTAAGGCATTGTCAGGAGACGAGCAGAGAACAAAAACCAGAGTGCAATTCCACATGATACAGCTATATGTATCAATGATGCTCCTGCATCTTGAATTCTGTGTGCACTTCTGGTCTCAAAAAAGGTAAATTGCAACTAAAAAAGATTCAGGAGCTAGACTGTTGAAGACTTTGAGAGTATGTGGGGGATGTTTCACTACATGATAGCTCTATTTTTATACTCTTACCTAGTCAAGTGTTACTGGATACTGTTGGATGGGAGACCAGGCTAGTAACTATTGGTCTGACTCAATAAGGCTGGTTTTATGTTATATCCTTATATAATATTTGTCCTTTGTGCATGCTGGGAGAAAAGCCCTCAAAGGTATGCCACTTATTACCTCAGTGATGTTTTTGTCAGAAGATCATGTTGTAAAATCTGGGCCTTTCAATAGTCATTACTAAACAACACTCAGAAGCATCTCAAAGATGTAAAGCTGAAAGGTAAGGTAGTTGTAAGGGATTCCTTTTAGGATTGAAGAAGGTTATGTGGTCCTGAGTGATACAGTTATGAAGCAGAAATACTGAAGAATCACAGAATTACAGGTTAATTTATTATAAAGGTTTAGTACTTGAAAAGTTGCTTAAGAAAATACACTTGAAATTTGTAGAGAACTAGCATTATTTAGAGTAAGGGACAGCTCCTAAATAGATGCTATCTGCTTAGTGTAATTTTTTGTTTGCATTGATTCATTGGTGGATTTTTCTACTTTTTGCTATGAACATATTAGAAGATATTTATTTGATCAATAATACTTTTCTAGCTTAAAACTAGCTATTTGGTCTGTGTTATGCAGCACTCAAGTATACATTTTAACTATGTTCTTCAGTCTTTCAGGTCTATTTCAGACACAGCTTTTTGATATTAGCCTTCTAAAAAGTTGCACAAAAGTCAGTGAAAGTCTATAGTAGCAGATAGTACAGTAGTAGAATTATTCCATGCTTTTGGAAAGGTTTCTGTAAGTTCTACTTAATTTTTGACCATAATGGGAATAAAAAATTAGGTTAAACCAAGTTTGTATTTTTTTTCAGAACGGGAGTATTAAATTTTAAATCTCCCCACCCTGGAAAGAAAAACAGATAACTGACATTGTGTTTAAATTGAAAATAATTTTTAAGAACAGTCTATTGACTTTTGCATTAGGAAAACAGTTAAATGCCAGTTGTCATCTGTATTCACCCTTTTTCATTCTCTGCAGCATATAACACTACTAGATTCCCTCTTTTCACCTAGAAGAGTGTATAATTAGAAATGTACCAAGATAGTTTGAGGGGCTGTCTTTTGGAGGAACACATCCAGTGAAACTGTTTTCTGCTGTTACGTCTTTCACTTATGGAATCCAGCAAGAATAAATGCTATTTATGCTATTTATGGAAAGCGTATATAAGTGGCAACTGGGGGGTGCTTTTCTGCAGACCTGGGCAAAGGTATGAGTATCATGCAGATGTTACAAAGTCTTATATATCCTTCTCTGCATCTGCCCTAAACATTCGAGCAAAAGTGTCCTGCCTCCTGAATAACAGCAAGCTGAAGCTGCTCTTCAGCACTCAACTCTCGCTGGTAGGCTGAAGAAAATATATAGAAGAGTCTGTAACTGTGGAAACATTATAATTGAAGGTGTAGGCTCATGGTATACATTTAGGAAGACTCACAGGAATTCTTAAGGAAGCTTGAGTAACTGCATTTATTAATAGACCCTTCATTGCCTAGGCAATTCCATTAATGTTTTCTTCATGTTTATGTTTTCCTCAAGTTTTCATAGCTTCTGAGCCTTAGGAATTGCTTGGAATATTACATTGAGGTTGTAACTGTTTGGGAACTGCTGCTCTCAGAGCATGCTTAGTAAGGTTATTCCAAAGGCATCAAACCCTGCTGTCTGTACTTTGCATTGGCTTCCCATAGCACGACTGAAATGTAGTAATATGGTCCTTATCTTCAAGGTGCTTCATTATCTGGACTTAGATTGCCTAAAAATAATCTAGAATTTTTAGTAAAGACTTCTTCTTGCAGTTTCAATCCTCTAGTGTAATGTGGTTTTCTACGGAAAAGGTAAAGTTACCAATGTCGTTGAAAAAGTTGTTTTGCTGGCCAGCCTAAAACTTTGAAATGAGCTGTCTTTGGAAGTCCCTTTTTTTAAGTGCATTTCTTTGATTTTACAAGCTTAGTTTTCATTCTATCTATTTTTTTTCCCTGGAGAAAAAAGAAAGAAAAAAACATGAGATGGATGCTAGTTATAAATTTTAATGCATTACTGGAAAGATGAATGTGGTGTAACACCAGTCTCTGTGATAGGTAGGGTAGAGCCTGTCCCATAAGTACCTCTCTTGACTCCTAGTTGAAAACTACTGGTGATTATTTTAAATTTTAATCTGCCTTTATGTTATATAATACTTAATGATCTGTAGTCTTTAAAAATGAATTATTGAATATGAGTAGTCAATAGGTAAGCACCAACTTAACTTTCTGTCTTCCTGCAATTTTTTTAATGCCATCTCACTTTGGATTCCTTCCTATTACACATCTGCTATGCATCTTTTAGGACACACCTAAATTCATTATGTCATATATCTGGAAATTAGTTAGCCCATTAGTCATTATACTGATCAGTACTGACTCATTTTTTCCCCTCCCTCACTGCCTGTATCTGCCTGTTTTCTCTGGACTTATACATATATTTTAAACTGTTTTGGAGAGAAATTACTTTTTTGCTGCGTACTAGTAACTAAATTAATGGGATTCTGATCCATGACTTCAGATTCTAAGAGTTATCACAGCCTGAATCTGTGTATTAGATTACACAAGTGATCGGCTGCCCGTGGCTGTCTATGGAAAGTAAAAGTTTTTGTGTGTGGCTGCTGCTTTCACACAGAAAGAGGACAATAGGGTTATCTGAGTTAGACTCCTCAGATGATTAAAAATTCAGGGTAAGTGTTACCATGGCGGTAGGAATTTATATTGAAAAAAGTGGGTGCAAGGAAATACTTCCGAATTTTCTGTGATTAATGGATCATTTTTTACAAATATAAATCAGTTACTTTTTCCCCTAGAATTTATCATGACTGACGTGTGTGTGCTAGAATTAGTACAGATGGTAGCGAAACTTCTAAATAATCTTTGCTGCAGGAAGTGGTGGAGGTGATTCAGTAAGTGGCTCTTCCACATCTGAGTCAGAGCTGAGCCGTAGTCTCAGTATGATGTTACAGTGGTTTGACATGCTGCTGGGGAGCTGTATTTTGAATGAGACATAAAGCTCAACATCCTGCTTGTTAACAGTTCTTAAAGACCCACTGGCAATTTCTGTTCTATTAGTGCTGACTTCTTGGCCTTATGTAAATTCTGGTTGTCATTTCTTTCATTCTTGTTTAGTGCATCTTATTCTGAAGTGTTTGCTTTCTGATATTACGTCACTCTTCCTTCTTCTCTGCTTTAATAACAAAAAGGCTTTGACATCAAGGAAACAGGGGACAGAGAAGTGATGATGTCTGTATATTGTTTATAAAGTTCTACATTATGAAGTACTTTTCTCAGAAGTGTAGTATCATTATCATTACTGTTGCAAAGCTGCAGGACATTCCAGGAACCCTTTGAGTTTATAATATTAACCCGGGATAATACTTTACATACATATCTTATTCCAGATCTCTGATATGTCATATGTATGATTAAAATAAACAGAAACTCCCAAACCACAAGCTCTTCTTTTAAGTACTTCAACCTTTCATATGCTGAGCGTTCACATTAGAAATTACATTGCTGAATGTTTGTATGAAACTTTAGTGCTGTACTTTCAGCTGTTCTTTCACACTGATACTTTTTTACAGAAAGATAATAATAAAAACCCCACATGTTTTATAGCAATAGAAATGTAATATACAAACTACAAAAATAACATATTATTCGTTCTTCAGGAATATAAGTTGGCACTTCTACAGTGCTATGGAAGATACCTTCAGCAGTTTGTTTCTGTAAATTCTGATGACATCATAGATGATGTGGATCGCTTTAAATCCACCTTTTTCCCAAATGGTCTCAGAGATAAAAATGCAGCACTTACGGTAGGTTTTGGCTTGTTTTTTGGTTTTTTGGTCTTGTTTGTTTGTTCTGCCAAATACATTCACAGATTCAAAATAAGTAGCCTATTTTATCCTCCACAAATATACTTAATTTTATTATGTTAATTATTGATATTAGCTAATCTTTAATAGTTTGTCTCTATTGATTACATTGAGATTTAACAGTATGTTATTTAACAGTGTGTATGAGACGAACATCCGGAATTGGTGTCCATTTTAAGAGGATATAAGTACTTAGGGTTTTGTGGCATAAGCCAGCCACTATCCGTTTAACATTAAAAAGGCAATTTTCTCTCAACAGGTTATTTTGTAACTGTTTTGCTCTAAAGCAGTTTCTATTTACCACAGAATCAGGATATGGGCAAAATTTGATGTGTCCTCCAATTGTTGTAGAAATTTCTGTACAGTGTAATCTTAAGGACTGGACAGAGTGCAAGAGAATTAAAAAATCGTACCATAATTTTTACCATAAATGTGCAAAAAATACTACATGTGAAAAAAGCTCATGACATAGTAAAAAAGCAGTATGGCATTACTATCAGTAGCTTATTTGCTCACTATGGAAAAAAAAAGGCAAAATAGTGAATAGTTTTTTAAGTTCTCTGAACTCTGGGGAGCTGAGCGACCTCAAGAATATGTTGGGATCCTTTTGTGTTAATTGCTTATCGAGGAGCTTGCAATTTATCATTTGTTATCCACGGAAGAAAGTGTTTCAATAGCTATATAGGGAATGCTAAAAACATGTTAGATTTTATCTTAAGCAGTGCTTTGCTGAGAAGCTCTATTTTCAGTACATAGTGGATATTTCAAAATAAACTAATGCAAGTCACTCTGTGATCAAGAACAACAAAAGGAAATCATGGGCATCTCCTGTGTATTGAGCTAATCAAATTCATATTTCTCTAGTCAGAGTTAGGTTGTAAATAGGTGTTTAGTGAGGAGAAAAAAAGCAGACAGTTTGCTTTAAAGCTAGAAGCAGATGTCATGGTAGAAGAGATACTCAGTTTATTTTATTTTTTTGTTTTTCAAACATAGTTCAGCTTGCTAGAGAGAATATGATCAAAGACTATGTTGATCTATTTTATTTTGTTTTTTAAAAAAAATTTGAAATTCCGGACATGGTTTATTCTGCTTTCTATATGTCTGCCTAGACCTTGAACCAATCATAGTGCCAGATGTTATCGAGAGTCTATACTAAAAAGCCCATTCTATAACTTGGCCTTTAGACACTGAGATATCCCTAAATTTTCAGATGTGGAATCTAGTTTGACAATGATTTCTACAATTCGCAATGAATGATGATAATGTGTCAAATAATTATATCTAAAGGCTTTATATGTAATTTTTTTTTGCCACGTTTTTCAATGTAACACTAAGGAAATCATAGAAACGGAGTTCCAGGTCTTAAAACTTCCAGTTTCAGTGAATTAACTGCAAAGAATAATATAATTCCAAATATTAGCAGGCTAGTAAGCTCCTGAGGGGTTGATAGTTACTGACTGGTGGTGTCCCACTTGGCTCATTTTCTCACATGTTGGTTTGTTCAGATGATACTGTACTCCAGACATGACTGCGATCACATTATGTGAGGTATTACAGGTAAGAGGAGGAACAATGCATCTGTAGAAGAGAAAAGTAATGGATGAGATTGAGAAATAAGAGCTGTGATACAGATGAAAAAGTAAAGTGCAGAAAAGTTAAGATTTGCCTTAACTTACAGAGGACATCTACAGAGAAGCAAAGAACTGAAGCCAGATTCTTTGAATATCAATTTAATGCCTCATTCATCCTTTCTCCCTTTCAGCAGCCCTAGTGCACTGGGTACATTTTCATCCTGTGACACAGTGGAAACTGACTCAGGCTAATGGTACAGCAACCTTAAAGCTTTAATGTTTTCTCATATTCTAATGCTCATTTCAATGTCATGCTGATTTTTTTTTTCCTGGTATACTTGATCTTTTCATACTCACCATTTTGTTGTACTTTGCAGATGTGAAACTGACATATGCGTCTATTTTCACTATATATATTAATTTTATATATGTTTCCATGTGATTTAGTTCCATGCTTTGCAAGAGAGAGATGGTTGCATTTATCAGATGGTTTGCAGCAGTGACAGAAATCTCCAGAATCAAGAGTCCCTGCAGACTTGTTTCAACATCTTGTCCTCATTACGACTCACTATGCAAGTGGCTCTACCTCAGGAGAGTTTGTGTTGGCTTGTCTACAATGGTACCTTCGGCTTTCCATTTACATTTTTTTGCTAAGCAAACCTGTGGAGTGAAACTTTATAGATATTCTTTAAGGTCAACCTAATGGTCAGGAATAAATCTATAGTTAGTCTTCCATCACAGTAGGCTTTTCTGTTTGTTTGTTTCTCTGGGGCTTTTTGTTTGTTTGCTTGCTTTTTTTTTTTTTAAATAAGGGATTTTTTAATTAAAGTTTCTACATAGTGTGCCTTTTTCAGGTGGAATGATGTAAAAGTAATAGCCTTTTCATCATAGCTGTGGACAGAGTGTACTAATAAAATGAAATCTAACAGCATAATGAGGGTATTTTTTGAGTGAACCCTGATTAAATAAAACCCTCAAGACTTTTTTATCAATACAGTGTTTGTGTTAATGAGTTTGGTTTGTTTGGGTTTTTTTTTGAAAAGGGGATAGCAGATATAAGAGTAAAAAATGATTGTCTGGCATTACATCTTTTGTGGTTTCTAAATGATCTTTAAGGCTAGAGTTAATAATAAAACTATTCTAAAAAATACCATATGACATTTAAGAATTTGAATCTGTATGTGGTTTTACTGTGCTACTTATAAATGCTTGAATTAGGAAAAAAATGAGCAAAAAATGGAAAATCTGTGAACTAGATGCACAAAGAATGGTGTATCAAGTTTTTTATTTCAAGAAGAACAACTGTATATTTTTGCTTTGAGAAGCAATGTTATTTAGTCAAAAGACTATTATTAATTTGTTCTCCTATGGTCATTTGTTGCAATATAAATTGAGAAGATGATGTGGTCTTAATTTAACTTTGGAAAATTTACTTTCTGCGAGCTATAATTGGTCAAAATTCTTATAATTTTGTTTTGTTTGGACTGCCATTGCCCTCAGTCCCTACTTTTGAGGTGTGGTTTTGGTTTGTCTGTTTCTATAGGAGAAGAATTAAAATTAAAACATAATCACCTGCCATCCTTAAGTCCCACTGTACGTGGGACAGGTCTCTGTACCAAGCCTGGCCAATAATCTAATCTAATTAGAAGCAGGCAATAACTCAGATTTTACCCAGTTCCTGAGCTTTTTCTGTAATTTCTGGCACTAGATTTTGTGCCTCATTACACATTTGACTGATAAAAAGAAATCTTCCTAATGCTTGCTCCATTCTTGCTTATTGGGATAATAACACCCTTCTAGCTATGACAGTTGACATTGTGATGCCTCCTGCTGCCACAGGTGTCCCTTTCTGAACATTTGTACATACAGAAGAATAGACTTCTTCCCTCTCCTCCTCGCTCAAACTGCAACGTCTTTTGTACTTCTAGGGCTGATTTTTGAAAAGCGATTTTGTGATGTAGCAGAAATTAAATAATTTTTTGACAGGATTTTATTTGTAAGTGTCTTTGATGCTCTGGAAAACTCTAGTCACAATCAATTTTCTTCTTTTCACTTATCATACTTAATATGACATAATAGTGGTGTTGTCTGCCGGGACAGTGCCATGACAGACTAAAAGAATCATATAAGGTAAGGTCTGTGAGGAGAGGTAATATTTTTGTTAAAGAGGCTGGCATTTATGAACAAAACTAAGGTTTCTCTCTCTGTCAGTTATTTAATAAAAATTTGATATAGTACCTTTTTAAGATTTCATTCTTTTATTGGACTGCTTCATTGTGTAGGTATTTTTGAAACTAATATCACCCATGAATTTAATGACTTAATACTTTCTAATATAAAAATAATTATGGAAAAATCATTAATTTATTTTTCAGCCTCTGAAAATAACAACCCAGATATTAAGAACAAGTTTCAGTTGGTTAGCACAATAAATTTTGTGTAGGATTATAGAATTTACCTGGTTTTTATTTATTTTAATTTATTTCTGCAGGTACCATTCATATATACACCATATGCAGACATTTGATGATGATAGGTCAATCTGCTAAGGTACGGCAAAATAAACAGAAACATTTAAAAAAATTGCGGAAGAATGGAAAATGCACTTGTATTTTGCATAACACTGTATCCTGACTTTTCTATTTCATTGTCATTGCCAATAGTAGCACTTTGTCACAAGGGAATAAAATGTCTAGATTGCAAAATGGTTGATTTCTGGGTCCTTATGCCTTTATGACTCTGCTCTTTCCTCAGTTGTGTAATTCAGCCCAACATAATGGCTTGCTGGTCTTTGAGATGGGATATGTTAGGCTGTTTCAGAGGGTTCTACATGCCTTTTTTTAAACAACTATTTCAAGTCCCAAGAATTGGTCTTTTGTTTCTTAAAATGTGGAAATGTACTGACACCTGGTGGCTAGGTTTTTAGTTGTAAATACTTAATAAAAATGACCTGCCCTTTCCCCACTACCCTTTTCTTTTTAACTGTGAATGTAATTTTTGTTTGTCTTCACTTTACTTTTTTTGCCTAAAACTTGAAAAAAAGTTTGACTAAGCCTTAATCCAGTATATTTTCTTATCTGTTTGTTATATTAGTCTTTCATTAAGCAGGAAGGATTTTTTTTCCCTTTGAACATCTTTTATTGCAATCAGAAGTGATTTAGCACCTCTTTTATTCAGGCTTTTATTATACAGGAAACAGAGGAACTGATCGTATGTATTTCAGATTCTTTAAATTCATACAAAAAGAATATCTGTGTGTTGACATAATTAAGGACTAAGGTTGCACATATTTTGTGTACCTCAGAGAACAGTTTACAGAAAGAAAATACAAGGGAAGATTTTGTTCAATCAGTTTGGTAGGACTAATTCTTAAAATTAGACTGCTGCAATGACTATATTGGCCGTAATGTTAAGAGCTGATTATGTAGTTCCATGGCTGTCACCAAAGAAGACAGACTCCATTGCAACCCAGATAAGCTTGCTGATCTAGTTGAAAACTAACTTAGGAAAAAATTATCACTAGAGCTGACACAAAAGAGAGGGATAACTCTCAAGATAAAAGCAGGTGAGAGAGAAGGGCAGCAGCTCTGTGACAGTGGCTAGGCTATAGTAAGCTGGAGTGGTTAAGGTAGGTTGGAAGCTAAAATATAGTGCTTGACCACAGTTTCAGATGGGAAAAAAACAATAATAAGCAGGAGGAATGCTTTGTAGTCAATAAAACACGTCAAAAATTAATACAATTTCTGTGATCTTTTATGCTCTTTTAATTTATCCCACCAGATGAGGGTAAGTCTTTGTATGTGTCCTTTAGTAATAGGAAGTACATTTATATAGGGTAAAATTCATTCAGTTTAAAACTGGATTTCTTCAATATAGGTCCTGGAATACTTACTGTGGGCTAGTATATGTATGGAATCATCCATTCCGCTCTTATCGGTACATTATTTGACATGGAGAGCAACCCTATATACTGCAGTTTCTCAGTGTTATTTTGATTGTCAAGACAGCATTCATGGAGAGGTAACCTCATTTACCATACATGTCATTTCAGATGCAATCAAACGGGAAACAAATATTTATTTAAATATTCCTGCTTATTATCAGATCGTATCTATTTAGAGTTCTGTCCATATTCCAAAATTTAACTGCAAAGTGGAGGTGTGTTTCAATATGTAAATGAGTAATCAATTAAAAGTTAAATACAATAGTACTTTGTAATATAATCATAGTCATAGACTTCTATGTCTAAGTAGAAGTGGCAAGCCCCCATGCATATATACAAAGGGTATTTTGCAAGTTTTCTTTTCCTTTTCAATTGCCGTTCGTGACTTGGGTTTCATTGCAGCTCTTTGCAGTTGTCTGAATTCAAGAATGATATGATTCTAAAATTAAATACCAACATATGGAACATGAAAACAGTATAATTTTTTTTTAATACTTTGGACAGATATTTGCTCGCCGTGGTCTGATTAAAATTGATGAACTAAAGCAATTATCAAATATCAGTTCTTCGTTGGAAAGTTCAAAGACACAAAAGATTTTTAGAGAGGCGACTCTAAAGGTATCATTCTGCAATTCATTATAAACAGAGTTACAATCTCTATGAACAGAACATGTAACAGTTATTTACTTACTTTTTTCTTTGTGTCAGATGTCAGTAATGATTTTCAAGAGAGCAGTATATGAATCCAGAAGAAAGCCGAAAAGCCAGTTTCGATCGAAGTTAAGAGTTAGCCTGAAAGAAGCACAAAATGTAAGTCTAACGTTTTGTATAATCTTTTTCTTTGTTTACAATTTGCATGTGATGAATATGTGATATAATTCTGTTTAATACATATGATGCTATTCACAAGGAGAAAGTTTTACTCTTTCAGTTTCATAGTTAATTTATTATTAAAGCTCAGAACAAACTTGAAAAGAGGGAAGATGTAGTAATTACTACTTTAGAATATACTGATTTTTGTAGCATTTTTTTTTTTTCCTTTAGCAGTTATTTTAGCAATAAAAATAAGAGAACTCTTGTTCATACCAAGAGCGTGGGAGTCCGGAGCTGGCCCTGCTGTGTTAAATTATTGTGAAGATAAAGGGGTACTTTGGAAAAAAGTTTTTAAATTTTTTTGTACTTACATTGGAGAACTCTCTTAAGTCTTGAGAGATTGTTTTTGAATCATAGAATGGTTTGGGTTGGATAGAACTTTAAAGATCATCTAGTTCTAACCCACCTGCCATGAGCAGGGACACCTCCCACTAGACCAGGTTGCTCAAAGCCCCATCCAGCCTGGTCTTGAACACCTCCAGGGATGGGGCATCCACAACTTCTCTGGGCAATCTGTTCCAGTGTCTCATCACCCTGACAGTAAAGAATTTCTTCAAATATCTAATCTCAATCTCCCCTCTTCCAATTTAAAACCATTACCCCTCGTCCTATTGCTACATTCCCTGATAAAGAGTCCCTCCCCATCTCTCCTGTAGGCCCCCTTCAGGTACTGGAAGGCTGTTATGAGGTCTCCCCGGAGCCTTCTCTTCTCCAGGCTGAACAGCCCCAACTCCCTCAGCCTGTCTTCATAAGAGAGGTGCTCCAGCCCTCTGATAATTTTCGTGGCCCTCCGCTGGACCCCTTCCAACAGGTCCTTGTCCTTTCTATGTTGAAGACTCCAAAGCTGGACACAGTACTCCAGGTGGGGTCTCACGAGAGCTGAGTAAAGGGGCAGAATCACCTCCCTTGACCTGCTGGCCATGCTTCTTTTGATGCAGCCCAGGATGTGGTTGGCTTTCTGGGCTGCAAGTGCACACTGCCAGCTCATGTTGAGCTTCTCATCTGCCGACACCCCCAAGTCCTTCTCCTCAGGGCTACTCTCAATCCATTCTCTGCCCAGCCTGTATAGTGCTTGGGATTGCCCTGATCCACATACAGGACCTTGTACTTGACCTTGTTGAACTTTATGAGGTTCTCACAGGCCCACCTTTTGGGCCTCTTAAGGTCCCTCTGGATGGCATACCTTCCCTTCAACATGTCAACCACACCACACAGCTTGGTGTCATAGGCAAGCTTGCTGAGGGTGCACTCAGTCCCACTGTCCATGTTGCCGACAAAGATGTTAAACAGTGCCAGTCCAACCCATGCGGAACACCACTCATTGCTGGTCTCCACTTGGACATCAAGCCGTTGACCACAACTCTTTGAGTCCAACCATCCAACCAAGTCCTTATACACTGAGTGGTTCATCCATCAAATCCATGTGTCTCCATTTTAGAGACAAGGATATCATGCGGGACCATGTCAAATGCTTTGCACAAGTCCAGGTAGATGATGTCAGTTGCTCTTCCCTTATCCACCAGCCCTGTAAACACATCATAGAAAGCCACCTAATTTGTCAGACACAATTTACCTTTAGCGAACCATGTTGGCTGTCACTGATCACCTCCTTATTTTCCATGTCCCTTAACATAGTTTTCAGGAGGATCTGTTCCATGACCTTGCCAGGCACAGGGGTGAGACTGGCCGGCTTGTAGTTCCCCGGGTCTTCCTTTTTCCCTTTTTAAAAATGGGAAACCAATCTAACTTGGGAAAGTGCCAAATAAATAGAACTGAAGTATGGATGGATTATGAGCAACATTTTAAAGTACTGTATCTCTGATTTACTTTATGTCTGGTAGTGGTTTGATAACCATGTAAACAGAACATTGAAATAAAAATTTAAAATATTTTCCTATATCTATATAAGAAAAATCTATCTGATTTCTTAGCTGTCAATAGTGCAAGTATATTTTTGTGTGTTCTGCCTTATATTTTTATCTTATGCTGTTTGAAATGTGCAAGTGAGAGAATATAATAATGTTTTGCTTACACTGCAGTGCTGAGCATCCTAATCTTTCTCTGATTTTCTGCAAAGTGTGTAGAAC